>NC_043000.1:163057024-163097024 GCF_006345805.1 Octopus sinensis | reverse complement strand
GCGTGTGTGAGTGTGAGTTTATATGTATGTTGGGGCGCGCGCACCTGTATATATGTGTGCGTGTGGGTACAATTTTCAATATTTATAGTTCTGCTGGCCTTGTGCCTGTATCGGGAAGCAACGTGTTTGTGTGAAGTCAATATTTACAGTCATTTCCAAAAAATAGTGTTGGATGTTTTGCACCCGTATCAAATTATGTGTATGTGTGGAACCATATATTTGCGTGTGTCATGGTGTTAATATCTGGGTAAAAGTGTGTGTAGGGTGTGTGCAGGTGTAAGTGTGTTTGTTGTGGGTTCGTGTTAGGGGGATGTGTTTAGAAGTGGTCTGTATTTATTAATAAGGTGGGATTCCATGGTTATTCGCTGGGTATGAGTGGCATTGTCTTTAAATTTGTAGAGGGGAAAGATTCTAAAATTGGGATGAAGTTGTGCGGCACAGGTATCAATATGTGCACTAAGTGCTATTTTTCTGTATTCCTGTATTTTTATTTGGGATCTGTGGACAGTCATGCGTTGGCAGAGGCTATTTTTAGTTTGGCCTATGTAGTGTTCATTACAGCCCGAGCAAGTTAAGACATATACTAGGTTTTCTGATGCGCATGTGAAGTTGTGTTTTACTGTGAAACGTTGTCCTTGTTTAAAACGGAATTCCGGACCTTCTATTAGGTTGATGCATATACCACAGTTGGGTCTATTGCATTTGTTTACTGTGGGTTTAGTTGTTGTGGTTGGCAGTACTTTGGCATTTGTTAGGATGGTTTTCAATGATTTGGGTTGCCTTTTGCTCTTTATTATTTCGTGTGTTAGGAGGATTTGGTTCATTCTATGGTCCTTTTTTAATACAGGAATGTTCTGGAGGATGGTGTCAAAAGCTTCATTGTTGAGGGGGTTGTGTGTAGAGATGTATGGTAGAGTATGGGGTTTCGATGTAACAGGTTTAGGGCGTCTAAGTTCCTGTGTGCTGAGTTTTAGGGCACGTTGGATCCCATTGTCAATTAGTGACATGGGGTAATCCCTGCTTGTTAATGTGTCCTTAAGTTCTTGTAGATGTAAGAGACGGGTGGTTTTATTGGAGACTATAGTGCAAATTCTTTTGGCTAAGTTGTAGGGAATGTTAATTTTAACGTGTCTAGGGTGAATTGAAAGGGAGGTATTGCTTGGAGTCTGTGGGCTTGTAGTATACGTCTGTTTCTATTTTTTTGTTGTGAATTTTAATGAGGATGTCGAGGAAGGGAATTTGTTGAGGGCTGTATTCCATTGTGAAAATAATGTTTGTGTTGAGCCCATTTATAAGGGTGTGAAATTCTTTAAGCTTCTCGATGGTTTCGGGCCAAAGGATGAAGCAGTCATCAAGATATCTCTTCCAGTCTTCTCTATGTGTGTGTGGAGAGTGGTGCCAAATTGGTTAAGAACGTTATTATAGAGGGTGATTTCCAGGTATCCCATGACCAGGTTGGCGTAAGTGGGAGCTGTTTTCGTTCCCATTGCCGTCCCTGATTTCTGTCTGTAGAATTTGTTGTTGAAGGTGAAGAAATTATTCTCTAAGATGAATTTGAGTCCTTCTAAAATAAATTCCTTTTTGATGCAGTGTGGGAGTTCGTTGGAGTAATTATCCTGCCAGAATTGGATAGCTTCTATTCCTAGGTTGTGGGGGATGTTGGAGTAAAGATTAACTACATCGAATGTTACTAGCAGGGTTTGTTCAGCAAGAAGTGTATTGGGGAGGTGGTTGAGCATATCTAGATCGTCCCTTATGTAGCTTTTAATGTGTTTGAGGAAGGGCTTGAGAAGGGTATCAATGAAGTTGCTAAGGCGGTGGGTTTCGCAAGCGGGACCTGCTATTATAGGTCTCAATTTGAGGTCATTTCGTGAGGGGACATTGATTATAGAGTTTGTGGCTTCCTTGCATGCCTTACTTATTAATTCGCTTTTATGAATTTTGGGAATACCGTAGAAGAGGCTGGTTTTACTAGTGAAATTTGTGATGAAGTTGAATTCTTTGTTAGTGAGTTCTTCTTTGTGGGGGTTGATCAGGGTTTTTAAGTTTCTCATAATTTTCTGTTGATTGTAGTGTTCAGCCTTTTCGTAATATGTTCCATTTTCCAAGGTGGAGAGTGCTAAGTTGATATAGTATTCTGTCTCCATTAAAACTACTGCACTTCCTTTATCGGCCTCTTTAATGGTGATAGATCTTTCATTTTTTAATTTGTTTAATTCTTCCCACTCTTTCTTGTTGAGGTTTGGTTTGGGTTTTGGTTTGTGTAAGTGTTGGTAGGGGAAGTTTGTAATGTGCTCACAGAATTCGTCTAGGATTTTATTTCTATCTTTTGGTGGGGTGTAGTTGCTTTTATTTCTAGCTAGTGACTCATCCTCATTGTGCTGGTCGAATAGTTCCTCACTAAGTCGCAATTTTCTACAAAATTCTGTAATGTCTTCCTTCATTTCGTAGTAGTTTGGACGTGGGGGGGGGGTGAATTTAAGACCTTTGGAGAGTAAGTTGAGAAGGTTGGGGTTGGGTTCTGTATTGGTTAAATTGATGACTTTAATTAGTTTCTGTTTCTCTTCCCTGTCCTGTGTTATCTTGTTTGCCTGTATCTGTGTGCTGTGTCTAAAAAATGGTTGGGGTAGAGGGGTTGTCTGTTGGTGTTAAGAGGTCCTGTGTGTTTGTTATATTCCTTGTTGTGAAATATGGTTCGGGTTCGTGGTTGTGGATAGAATGGGGTGTTCCTGTATTGCGGGTGTTGGTGTGTGTTTCTTTGTGTCATGTTGGATTGTGGTGATATGAGTGGCCTACGTGGGTGCTTGTATCGAGTGGTATGGGCTTGTTGTGTATTGTGAGAGTTGAGAAAGTGAAAATTACCTTGTTGTCCCCTCGTGGTGTGGATGTTGTTGTGTCTATCCTGGTAGTGGAATCCTCTTTTATTTGTTAATAAGGTATTCGAGTAGTTGTTGAGTTGTTGTGTATAGTGTCTCATTGAAGGGGGAAATTCGTTAATGTAATTCTGGTGGTGAGGGTTTCCAGGGTTCTTTTCTTCCTTATGGACGTGGGGTAAGAAATGACCCCTTTATAATGACCAATCAAAATTGTATTGACCATTGTCCACAAGAAATTTTAGGTGCGAAACCAAGCAAATCTTAAACAACTCTGGAGCCTCTTTTTTCACATATAAGAGACAGCAAACCCAACATAAAGTCAGATAAGAGAAAAAAATCTATCAGAAAGGAACTCTATCTCTCTTAAAAAATATCTTTTGATAAGCATAACAAATGCGCAACCGGTAAAAAGAACTTTCACCTAATTAAATACACTCTCCCTTACTTAAATTATTTTGTCAGCATTTTCTTCATTTCCTTTTTTTATATATCACAACTCGTGTTCCACATCTCCTTTTTTAAATATATATATATATATTTATATTTGCATTCATATATATACAAATAATCATCATTATTTAATGTTCATTGTCCATGCTGGCATGGATTGGATAGTTTGACCAGGGCTGGTAAACTGGAAGACTGCACCAGACTTCAGTCTGATATTTGGCATGGTTTCCATGGTTGGATGCCCTTCCTAATGCCAACCACTCTGAGAGTGTAATGAGTGCTTTTATGTGCCACTGACTTGGGTGCCATTTGCATAACACCAATATCTGCTACAACTGTGATTTTACTTGGCTGGATGGGTCTTCTTTTCAAGCATGGCATTATGCCAAAGGCCTTGGTCATTCATCATTGCCTCTGTGAGGCTCAACACTCAACAGGTGCTTTTTATGTGCCACTGGTATGGGTGCCAGTTACGTGACACCAGCATTGACCATGAGTACTTATTCTATCAGTATCTTTTGCTGAACCGCTATGCTACAAGGACATAAACACTTGGCTTGACAGCTCTTCTTGAGGAGGACATATTACCAAAAGTCTTGGTCCCTAGTCATTGCTTCCATGAAGTCCAAAGTTTGAAGATCATGCTTCACCACCTCGTCCCCTGTTTTCTGGGTCTACCTCTACCACAGGTTCCATCCACAAGTTCCACAGGTTCCATCCAAAAAAAGGTTAGCACTTCTTTATACAGCTGTCCTTGTCCATACACATCACATCACATCACCTCACCATACCAGCTCAGTCGTTTCTCTTAGATACCACATCTGATGCCTCTTATGTCCAACTATCATATAGGCACACTGACATTGCACATCCAGTGAAGCATTCTGGCTTCATTTCTTTCAAGCCTACACATGTCCCTAGCTGTTGGAGCCCATATTTCACTGCCATGTAGCAGAGCTGTTTGAACACAAGTATCATACAATCTGCCTTTCACTTTGAGAGAGAAGCCCTTTGTTGCTAGCAGAGGTAGGAGTTCTCTGAACTCAGCCCAGCCTATTCTTATTTTCACAGCTATGCTCTCAGAGCATTCACCTCCAATACTAACCTGGTCACCTAGATAACGGAAGCTATCTACTACCTCTAGCTTACCCCACTGGCAGTTAATGGTGTCTATTTTCTGTACATTTTTGGTGTTTATTGCCCCTCTGCATCTTCCATGCACAAAAGCTATTTTCGCTGTTAACCTTCCTCTGATATTGCTGCAACTCTTATGTGTCCATAGCCTACACTGGGCACTTCTTATGGAGTTTCTGCTATGCTTTTCTACAGATTGAGCAGGGCCATCTACCTGAATGGATTTGTGATTTGTCTGCCTTCCTACTTACTAAGACTTTGGTTTTTGCTAGATTAACTGTAAGGCCCTTCATTTCTAGACCTTACTTCTATACCTAGAACTTCTTTTCTAGTTCTGGTAGAGATTCAGCTATAAGAGCGAGGTCATCAGCATAGAGAAGCTCCCAGGGACAGCCTGTCTTAAATTTCTCTGTTATTGCTTGGAGGACTCTGATGAACAAGAGGGGGCTGAGGACTGATCCTTGGTGAACCCCTACTTGTACCCTGAATTCTTCACTGTACTAATTGCCAACCCTCATCTTACTGACAGTGTCCCTGTACATGGCTTGTACTGCTCTCACCAACCACTCATCTATCCCTAGTTTCCACATTGACCACCAGATAAGAGACTGTGGGTCCCTGTCAAAGGCTTTCTCCAAGTCAACAAAAGCTAAGTACAGAGGTTTGTATTTGGCTGCGCAGCTGCCTTACCAGAAACATAGCATTAGCCATGCCTATGCCTATAAAAGCTAATGCCTGCATTAGCTAAGAGTTGAACCTGGCTATATTGCTTGGAAGACAACCATACTAACCATTACACCACTGACATGTATGTATGTCTGTATGTATGTTTGCATGCATGTAATGTGTATAAAATATATATTTATTTGCACACACACACACACACACAATGGGCTTCCATATTGTTTTCATGTACCAAATTCACTCACAAGGTATTGGTCTGCCTAGGGCTATAGTACAAGAAATACTTACCCAAGGTGCTGTGCACTGAGACTGAACCCAAAACCTTGTGGTTCCTAGCCACACAACCATTTCTATGCCTATAAAAGCTAATGCTTGCATTGGATAGGAGTTGAACGTGGATGTATTGCTTGGAAGGCAACCATCCCTGATATGTATGTATGTTTATGTATAACGTGTATGTATGTGTAATATGTATGTATAATGTTTGTGCTATAAAGCTCTTCAATAAATTTCTCATTTGCAGGTTGGAGATTACATTTTGACCCCTGACATCTGCGTTGAAAGAAAAAGCATAAGCGATTTGATTGGTTCACTCAGTAATGGACGTCTGTACAACCAGTGTGTTTCCATGAGCCGACATTACAAGCGACCGGTTCTTCTTATAGAGTTTGATACCAATAAATATTTTTCATTAGTAAGTAGTGTTACAACTCCTTTTTATTTCAGTCTGTATTATAATCATTTCTTTAATAATTCTTTCTGCTTTAGGCATAAAGCCTGAAATTTTTTGTCAGAGAGGCTCTAGTTGATTGTCTAGTTGATTGTCTAGTTGATTGTCTAGTTGAATTGTCTAGTTGATTGTCTAGTTGATTGTCTAGTTGATTGTCTAGTTGATTTGTCCCTAGTTGATTGTCTAGTTGATTGATTGTCTAGTTGATTGTCAGTTGATGGTTCTAGTTTTGTCTAGTTGATTGTCTAGTTGATTGTCTAGTTGATTGTCTAGTTGATTGTCTAGTTGAGTGTCTAGTTGATTGTCTAGTTGATTGTCTAGTTGAGTTGATTCTAGTTGATTGTCTAGTTGATTGTCTAGTTGATTGTCTAGTTGTTGATTGTCTAGTTGTCTATTTTTGTCTAGTTGATTGTCTATTTTGATTTGTCTATTGTTGGTATTGGTCTAGTTGATTGTCTTAGTTTGATTGTCTAGTTGATTGTCTAGTTGATTGTCTAGTTGGATTGTCTAGTAGTTGATTGTCTAGTTGATTGTCTAGTTGATTGTCTAGTTGATTGTCTAGTTGATTGTCTAGTTGATTGTCTAGTTGATTGTCTAGTTGATTGTCTAGTTGATTGGTCTAGTTTGATTGTCTAGTTGATTGTCTAGTTGATTGTCTATTTGATTGTCTAGTTGATTGTCTAGTTTGATTGTCTAGTTGATTGTCTAGTTGATTGTCTAGTTGAATTGTCTAGTTGATTGTCTAGTTGATTGTCTAGTTGATTGTCTAGTTGATTGTCTAGTTGATTGTCTAGTTGATTGTCTAGTTTGATTGTCTAGTTGATTGTCTAGTTGATTGTCTAGTTTGATTGTCTAGTTGTGATTGTCTAGTTGATTGTCTAGTTGATTGTCTATTTGATTGTCTAGTTGATTGTCTAGTTGATTGTCTAGTTGATTGTCTAGTGATTGTCTAGTTGATTGTCTAGTTGATTGTCTAGTTGATTGTCTAGTTGATGTCTAGTTGATTGTCTAGTTTGATTGTCTAGTTGATGTCTAGTTGATTGTCTAGTTGATTGTCTAGTTGATTGTCTAGTTGATTGTCTAGTTTGATTGTCTAGTTGATTGTCTAGTTTATTGTCTAGTTGATTGTCTAGTTGATTGTCAGTTGATTGTCTAGTTGATTGTCTAGTTGATTGTCTAGTGATTGTCTAGTTGATTGTCTAGTTGATTGTCTAGTTGATTGTCTAGTTGATTGTCTAGTTGATTGTCTAGTTGATTGTCTAGTTGATTGATTGTCTAGTTGATTGTCTAGTTGATTGTCTAGTTGATTGTCTATTTGATTGTCTAGTTGATTGTCTATTGATTGTCTAGTTGATTGTCTAGTTGATTGTCTAGTTGATTGTCTAGTTGATTGTCTAGTTGATTGTCTAGTTGATTGTCTAGTTGATTGTCTAGTTGATTGTCTAGTTGATTGTCTAGTTGATTGTCTAGTTGATTGTCTAGTTGATTGTCTAGTTGATTGTCTAGTTGATTGTCTAGTTGATTGTCTAGTTGATTGTCTAGTTGATTGTCTGTTGATTGTCTAGTTGATTGTCTAGTTGATTGTCTATTTGATTGTCTAGTTGATTGTCTAGTTGATTGTCTAGTTGATTGTCTAGTTGATTGTCTAGTTGATTGTCTAGTTGATTGTCTAGTTGATTGTCTAGTTGATTGTCTAGTTGATTGTCTAGTTGATTGTCTAGTTGATTGTCTAGTGATTGTCTAGTTGATTGTCTAGTTGATTGTCTAGTTGATTGTCTAGTTGATTGTCTAGTTGATTGTCTAGTTGATTGTCTAGTTTGATTGTCTAGTTGATTGTCTAGTTGATTGTCTAGTTGATTGTCTAGTTGATTGTCTAGTTGATTGTCTAGTTGATTGTCTAGTTGATTGTCTAGTTGATTGTCTAGTTTGATTGTCTAGTTGATTGTCTAGTTTGATTTCTAGTTGATTGTCTAGTTGATTGTCTAGTTGATTGTCTAGTTGATTGTCTAGTTGATTGTCTAGTTGATTGTCTAGTTGATTGTCTAGTTGATTGTCTAGTTGATTGTCTAGTTGATTGTCTAGTTGACTGTCTAGTTGACTGTCTAGTTGACTGTCTAGTTGACTGTCTAGTTGACTGTCTAGTTGACTGTCTAGTTGACTGTCTAGTTGACTGTCTAGTTGACTGTCTAGTTGACTGTCTAGTTGACTGTCTAGTTGACTGTCTAGTTGACTGTCTAGTTGACTGTCTAGTTGACTGTCTAGTTGACTGTCTAGTTGACTGTCTAGTTGACTGTCTAGTTGACTGTCTAGTTGACTGTCTAGTTGAACGTCTAGTTGACTGTCTAGTTGACTGTCTAGTTGACTGTAGTTGACTGTCTAGTTGACTGTCTAGTTGACTGTCTAGTTGACTGTCTATTTGACTGTCTAGTTGACTGTCTAGTTGACTGTCTAGTTGACTGTCTAGTTGACTGTCTATTGACTGTCTATTGACTGTCTAGTTGACTGTCTAGTTGACTGTCTAGTTGACTGTCTAGTTGACTGTCTAGTTGACTGTCTAGTTGACTGCCTAGTTGACTGCCTAGTTGACTGCCTAGTTGACTGCCTAGTTGACTGCCTAGTTGACTGCCTAGTTGACTGCCTAGTTGACTGCCTAGTTGACTGCCTAGTTGACTGCCTAGTTGATTGCCTAGTTGATTGTCTAGTACTTATTTTATCAATCCCGAAAGGATGGAAAGCAAAGTCAACCTTGGCAGGAGGAAAATAAAAGAAAAAGTTAAAATAAAACAAGATTAAATACAATAAAAAGTAGTTTAATTTTCTGTAACAGGTTTATGTAATAGGTTTGAAAAGTTCATGAATATAAAAGTTTAAGGATATATATATACATATATATATATATATATATATTGGGTTGTCCGGAAAGTTTTTGCTGATTTATAGTAGCTTACCTTTCGACTTATTTTAGAACATGGTTGAGTCCATAAAATAGGATTTGACTACAACTCCATTTAGAGCACAGTTTAAGCTATCTTTTCCTGGGAGAAGGTTTGTGTTCCTATAACCTGTGTTAATTCTGTAACCCTTTAAAATCGAAAATAAGAAAGTTCATTTTCGGCACTTGATGATTTGGGAACCAGTCAAAAATTGCTGCAGCAGCTCAGCTGGGATGTGTTACCCCACCATCCATATTCACCAGATATTGCTCCTTAGGATTTCCACTTATTCAGGTTTCTGCAGAATAGTCTTAATGATAAAAATTTCAATTCCTTGGATGACGTAAAAAGATACCTTGATGAATTCTTTGCCATGAAACCACCTCAAATCTGGGAAGAGGGTATGTTCAAGTTAAAGGAAAGATGGAGACGCATTGTGCAACAAAATGGTTCATATTTAGTTGATTAAAAGTGTATTTATTGACCTTTTTCTTTCCTTTAAAAATCGGCACAAACTTTCCAGACAACTCAATATATATATCATCATCATCATCATTATTATCATCATTATCATCATTTAACATCTGCTTTCCATGCTAGCAAGGAGTTGGAAGATTTGACTGAGGACTGGCGAACCAGATGGCTGCACCAGGCTCCAATCTGATAGATATTCTCTTTACTCTTTTACTCTTTTACTTGTTTCAGTCATTTGACTGTGGCCATGCTGGAGCACTGCCTTTAGTCGAGCAAATCGACCCCAGGACTTATTCTTTGTAAGCCCAGTACTTATTCTATCGGTTTCTTTTGCCGAACCGCTTAGTGACGGCGATGTAAACACATTAGCATCGGTTGTCAAGCAATGCTAGGGGGACAAACACAGACACACAAACATACACGCACATACATATATATACATATATACGACGGGCTTCTTTCAGTTTCCGTCTACCAAATCCACTCACAAGGCTTTGGTCGGCCCGAGGCTATAGTAGAAGACACTTGCCCAAGGTGCCATGCAGTAGGACTGAACCTGGAACCATGTGGTTGCGAAGCAGGCTTCTTACCACACAGCCACACCTGCAGGTATATGTGTGTGTGTGTATATATATATATATATATATATATATATATATATATAATATATATATATATATGTGTGTGTGTATATATATATATATATAATATATATATATATAATATATATATATATATATATATATATGTGTGTGTGTGTATATATATATATATAACGTCCGCTTTCCATGCTAGCATGGGTTGGACGATTTGACTGAGGACTGGTGAACCAGATGGCTGCACCAGGCTCCAATCTGATCTGGCAGAGTTTCTACAGCTGGATGCCCTTTTTAACGTCAACCACTCCGAGAGTGTAGTGGGTGATTTTACGTGCCACCGGCATGAGGGCCAGTCTGGCGGTGCTGGCTACAGCCACACTCGAAATGGTGTTTTTTATGTGCCACCTGCACAGGAGTCAGTCCAGCGGCACTGTCAATGACCTCGCTTTTGTTTTGTAACATCTGAAAATTGATATTTCGTTCATATCTTTGAAAATGTTTATTGTTTTGTGTTCCGTATTTGTATGTGTAATATATCTTATTCAGTATAAATTTCATTTCATTTCCTTCAATATTATCAGAGTAATGGCAATTTTACTGAAATTTTTTAGAAGTGTACCTACTTCTGTGAGATACTGGTGTATATATATATATATATATGCACACACACGTTGTCAGTGTATCCTGTATCCGAAACAGAAGCACACTCCAAAGCATAAAGCAGTAATGTGTTAAAAGTAATTAAGTCAATGCCTGGTCACTCTATGACTGGTCATTGACTCAGTTACTTATACACACACACAAATATAGATAAACAGAGATAGAAGTAAAATAGCCAAACAAGGAAGACAGAGACCATATGATAATATAAAGATAAAGTATTATAACCTCTATGCATTTCAAACAGAAAGGCCCATCCTCACAGGTAAACATTCAACAAATATTGAGCTATACATTTCTTGGCTGTTTACTTCTTAAGTTAGGCTTTTATGCCTGAAAAATCTAAAATTTAGTAAACTTTTCCTCCTTGCATTGTAAGAAGGTCTCTGTCTCTATTATTTGGGTAGTTTCTTAATCACAATGCTTCAAGCAAGCTACAATGCTCTTCATATAAATGATGATCACATTTTAAATATATATATATATATATATATATATATATATATAGGCATAGGAGTGGCTGTGTGGTAAGTAGCTTGCTTACCAACCACATGGTTCTGGGTTCAGTCTCACTGCATGGCACCTTGTGAGTGGATTTGGTAGACGGAAACTGAAAGAAGCTCGTTATATATATATAGGTATATATATGTGTATATGTGTGTGAATGTTTGTGTGTCTGTGTTTGTCCCCCCAACATCACTTGACAACCAATGTGTTTATGTCCCCTTATGTCCCCTTAACTTAGCAGTTTGGCAAAAGAGACCGATACAATAAGTACTAGGCTTACAAAGAATAAGTCCTGGGGTTGATTTGCTCGACTAAAGGTGGTGCTCCAACATGGCCACGGTCAAATGACTGAAACAAGTATATATATATATATCTATCTTGGTGCTGGAGTGGTTGTGTGATTAAAAAGGCTGCTTCCTAACGATGTGGTCTTGGGTTCCATCCTGTTGCATAGCACCTTGGAAAAAGTCTTCTTCTATTGCCCCTGGCTGAGTAAAGCCTTGTGAGTGGATCTTGTGGATGGTGACTGAATGAAAGCCATCATATATCAGAATGGAGTCTGGTGCCTGTCCTCTGCATTCCTCTGCATATATTTGATAGGGTGCTGAAAAGTCCCTGGCTTTAAGGGTATCATGTAAGAACCTTTCTGAGTTCTTTTACAGGGCTTAGGAAAAATGAAAGTCTGCTGCAGTAAGTGTGTGAATCTGAGAGCAGAATATGTTAAGTAAATGAATAAAATTGTAATTCATCATCATCGTTTAACGTCCGTTCTCCATGCTAGCATGGGTTGGATGGTTCGACCGGGGATCTGGGAAGCCAGGGGCTGCACCAGGCTCCAGTCTGATCTGGCAGTGTTTCTACAGCTGGATGTCTTTCCTAACGCCAGCCACTCCGTGAGTGTAGTGGGTGCTTTTTACGTGCCACCTGCACAGGTGCCAGGCGAGGCTGGCAATGGCCACGGTCGGATTGGTGCATTTTACGTGCCACCGGCACGGAAGCCAGTCGAGGCGACGCTGGCATCGGCCACGATTCGGATAGCGCTTTTTACGTACCACCAGACCAGGGTCCTGGCAACTTCCGGGTGCCAGTCATAGGATTGGTTCAATTTCGATTCCGATTTTGATTTCACTTGCCCCAACAGGTCTTCACAAGCATGGGTGCCTGTCGTCGGATGAGGTTCGATTTTGACTTCGCTTACCCAATATATACATACTCACTCACACACATACATATGCATACATACAACCATACGCACGCACACACACACACACACACATATATTGTATAAATAAAGTTGTTATATTTAATTTGTTTATCTACATAATTGCCTCCATACGTTGTATATACATATATGCACACACACACACACAATAAGTATAATGATAAAGAATCTGGAGACTGGTAACATCCTCAAAATCTGTTTCCTTTCATTTTACAGTATGTCGTATATAATACCAGCAATGCACCCCGGCATTGCCTGGGTGTTATGACCTACAGCCACATTATATTACTTGTTCCTCTCTTATGGGCAGAATCGCCACATGAGGAGTATGAAGCAAACAACTCTTCTTCACAAACATGTTTTGCAGTCATTTTCTGATGATCAACTCTGCAGTTTCCATCTACCAAAGTCAGTCACTTGCCCTAGGTACCATGCAGAAGGACTGAATGTGGAACCATGTGGTTGGGAAGCAAACTTCTCAACCACACAGCCATTCTTACATCTTATATGTATTTGTGTGTTTATCGAGTATCGTGTCTCACTGTGTCTCAAAGTTAGCAGTTCATCAAACAGATGTCTATAAAATAAATGCCAGATTCAAATATGTGCTGATGTCAGTTTTATCAGTTAAAGTTTTGAAGGGGATACCTCATCATGGTGACAGTCAAAAAACTAAACCTAGTAAAATAATGTTTAAAGACTTAATAGCTTCAAATTTAAGGTAATGGATTACTAACCTCAAGATAATGAGTTCAAAACTTTGTTTTGGACTTCCACTCTATACTATAACAGTATACGTACATCTCAATCTACTTGACTTCCAACAATTAACAATTGTATTTTGAAGTTGAATAGCTAGCAGTAAGAAAGATGTCCAGATTTCTTTAAAAATTTTTTGTGCAAAATATTCTGTGAAAAAGTATTACCACACACACACACACAGGTGTGTCTGTGATAACGTGAGCTACTACAAATAGTAGCCAAATGTCTCTTAAAACACACCCTTTCATCAAAAGAAAGACACAAATTTACTGTATTTCAGGAAGAAAAAGAAAAAAAAAACTATGTGATGAGTCTGTTACATCAGAGGCAACTCTGGCCTAAACAAAACGCCGCTTTACATTAAAAGTTTATCTACTAAATAATACTACTAAAGTTGGCAATATATCTTCAAAGTTTCACTCCTTGGTAAAACATGTATTTTAAACATTTTCTCATGTTCTGACATAGATTGTTTGGGTAGAGTTGCCTCCCTTAG
Source organism: Octopus sinensis (assembly GCF_006345805.1). Taxonomy (NCBI): domain Eukaryota; kingdom Metazoa; phylum Mollusca; class Cephalopoda; order Octopoda; family Octopodidae; genus Octopus; species Octopus sinensis. The sequence continues at coordinate 163,083,497 of NC_043000.1, read as the reverse complement.
CTAAAGACTTCAAAATTGTGCAACCTGACCTTGTTTTCAAGGTTATTTTTGTTGTAAAAAAGAGCTGTTTTGCAAAAAACATACTTTATTTGGTAGCTGAAAGATTACTGAATCTTTTGATACCTCACACATCAAAATTGGCAACTCAGTTTTCAAATCCATATGGAACACACACACACACAGACACACACAGACACACAGACAGACAGACACTCTGTTTTATATATTAAGATAAGAATATGCTGTATGACATACCACAAAATGAAAGGAAGTAAATTTTGAGTTTGTACCAATCTCCATATTCTGTATCATTATATTTATTGGAAATATATACTCCAAATATCACAATCCAATGAAGCGAACACAGAATTACCCATCGGAGAAATTTACAGTGTGAGTGATAACACCAAGTAGTCATAGACATTAAATACTAATCGATGCAGTTAGCTGTAACCAGGAATATAAATGGAAGCTACCACAGAATCTGCCCAGAGAATATATATTTCTTTACTACCCACAAGGGGCTAAACACAGAGGGGACAAACAAGGACAGATAAACAGATTAAGACGATTACATTGACCCCAGTGCGTAACTGGTACTTAATTTATCGACCCCTAAAGGATGAAAGGCTAAGTCGACATCGGCAGAATTTGAATTCAGAACGTAGTGGCAGACGGAATACGGCTAACGTTTCTGCCAGCTCGCTGCCCAGAGAATATATCTCCCAAACTGTCTGTCTGTCTGTCTGTCTCTCTTTCTCTCACACCAACACACATAATGATATCTTTGTGTGCATTTTTATATGTGTGCATGAATGTTGAATAGGGCTTCAAAAGCTCTACACTTTTGAAGATGAGTTGAAGGAAAATCCCTATTGTGTGGCAGAATATCCAGCTGCTGAACAATTCCTCTGTAAAATGTATTTGTATAACTCATACTAGCATGGGAAAATGGATCTAAATCAAATGATATGTGTGTGGGTGTATTTGTCTGTCTCTCTGTCTTTCCTGATATATAGCTATATGTATTTATGTATAGCTTACGTATTTGCTCAAGGTTGAAAGTCAAAGGCTATTGTCATAGTGTAGAAGCGTCAGAAAGAAAAAAAACACACACACACTGTCGACTGGTATTATATTGCAGAATGAGAAATGAAATAGTCAGCCAATTGACCTTCATTTGCTATAGTATATTTGTGTGTAGTAGTAAAGCAGTCCAAGCTATGAGAAGAATTGTTTGTTGCAATTGATATTCTCTGAACATTGAAAACTTCTGAGTTGAAATTGTTTCTGAGAAGGAAGTTAGTTTTTGAGTTTTGCATTTAGTAATGTTTGGTAATATTGTAAATGCAAAGTCATTCGGATTGTGTTGATTCATGGATGTAGTGACTTTGAGGGCTTTTGATGTGACTAGTGTGGATACAATTGCCAGACTGTTTCTTTGATATATGTAGCCATAGTGTCAAGCTATTGAATTACACCTGCTTGTCTTGTCACCATTGATGAAAGATCCTGTTCATAGAACCAGTAAATATATGTCATGAAGTATCTCAGTTTCTTTCTTTCATTTTATTTTATATTTTTTGTATGTGTACAGAAGGCTAAGAAAGAATGAAAGATGATATCATTTGTGTGGAGATGAGTATTGTTAATAGTAACAGTAAGTAACCCTTAATGTACAGAAATATGAGCATCAATGATTTAACTGAATCTTGAAGTTCAATAGGTTTGAGAAAATGAAAGTTGATGAAGCTTGATCAATGCATTCTTTACGAAAGGGATGAGACTGGAAACCTTCAAACCATCTTGGTTTGATGTGTTGGTTAGATTCCAGAAGTAACCAACTTAGATGTTCTCATCTCAACACTCAAAAGTTTTGCTGATGTCTGCTTTATTTTTGTTTCATGCTGTAATGCATATATGGGAGCTTGGCTGGTTTCATTAATATATCAGTTTTTGTGTAAGGAAAAACTATTAATCCCTTGTCAAATCTTCGAAGGGAGGGGTACTGTAAGTAGCCTCTCACAACCCTTCTTACAACACAGCATTGTAGATTCTTTGTTGGGGGTTGAGGGACAGAAGATTCAACCACAAACATTTTATTTGTGGTATTTTATTCGTCTCAGAAAGACAAAAGGTGAAGTTACTCTCAGAAGGATTTGAATTCATGGTGCAAAGAATCAGAATTGAAAACACAAGCTGCTCTCTTCATGTTCTAACAACTTTGCCTTTACCGATGTGAGGGACAACTGAATTGTTTTCACCAAAGTGGTGGTTGTGGGAGGGCACTAAAAGACTTTTACTTCTTGGGCAGTGTGAACCCTTGCTATGCCACTGTCTCAGTTGACATAACTTTAAAATCTATATCAATCATTACAAGTTTGATAGATGAATTTAGTTCAGTGTCTTGCCTGAAGTATATGAAAGAAATGAGTTGTAAGCTAATGGACATGAAGCATAAATCTAAAGTAAGAAGCTTTCATTTCATGCATTTTGCCAATTTAACTTTTGCCATGATAATACTAAAAACAAAATTGGTTTTTTTTTTGTTTTTTTTTGTATTACAGAACAAGTACCAGTTGGATAACGACGTCTCCATTCGTGACAATACCTCACGCCTTGCTCTCCTCACTCTTCATTTTCCAAATCTCCGAATACTTTGGTGTCAAAACCCTTATGCAACAGCTGAATTGTTTCATGAATTAAAGGTACCAATATCACACATTTAGTGTGTACGTTTGTGTGTGAGTTTTAATGTAACCTTGCAAAGCACTGGGAGTAGGAGTCAAACTCGTGGCATAATGAATCTGCTCATATTTTGGAGAACATAATTGTTTTGTTTTGTTGTTTTATTTTTAGGCAGTGTCAGTACAATTTCACCATTTATCAGCAATATTTAGCAGGAGTGATGCTTGTACTGTTGATGAAAGCTTAATGGAATACTCAGTTGACTATTTAGAAGTCCTGCATTTGGTCGTATAAGCTTCAAAAGCATTGATTAATGTATGCAGGAGAGGCAATTTGTATATATAAAGAGAATGGACTGCAATTGTAATGATAAAGCTAAAGATCTGGAGAGACCCAAGAACTTCAGGTTTCACTGACAAAATGGTACTGGAATGAGATGAATGAAAATGTTGTGTGTGAAATATATCTGTCTGGAGAGATGAGTGTTAAAACATTGATGAGGGGATGTATTTGATGTTATTGGTTGATCCTGAACAGCTTAATGTTGAGGAGAACGCATCACACCATGTTTCCGTTGTTAGATTGCTTCTCTCTTCCATATTTTTCACAGCATTTCTTTGAGTCGTCTCAGTTTGTGGCTTTAACATGTCTGTCATCACTCCGTGTCTTTTACATTTCAAACAAATGAAGGAACCTGTATGCAGTTGTTTGACTTGTTAGAAATACTAACCAAGTCCTCTCCAATTCATTGTACCATCTTAATAAATGCAGGATTAATTTGGATAATGTAGTAGCAGTAGCTGCAGCAACTGTAGTAGATGCTACCAAAAACCGTGATGGTCAAGGTTTTGAACTTTAGTTTGCTTGGTCAAAGCTGATTTGAGGCTGGTCAACAACAACAACATATTGAATGTTTTGTTATTGGCTTTCCAATTTCAGTCACTGTTACGAAAATAGTCCAACCTTTTCTGGAGATTTGTTTGCAGAATCAACTACAGCATATTTTCTTACATTTACCTCATATCTACATTTATAGTCAAGGTATTTGTAGACTTTACTGCTATGTTGTTTGCTTAGAAAGGGCTCGGGGGCATATTGACGTGCAATGTTAGTGTACATGCACAACAGAGTGTAAACGACTTGAGAGAAAAGCTGGGCATAAGAGGCATCAGATGTGGTGTGCAAGAGAGATGACTGCGTTGGTATGGCTATGTGAGGCATATGGATGGGAACAGCTGTGTGAAGAAGTGCTGATATTTATCAGTAGAAGGAAGCTGTGGGAGAGGGAGACCCAGGAAGGCATGGGACGGGGTGGTGATGCATGATCTTTGAATGTTGGGCCTCACTGAGGCAATGGCTAGTGATTGAGACCTTTGGCGATATGCCATAATTGAGAAGAGTCATCAAGCCAAGTGAAATGATAATTGTGGTCGTTGTCAGTGTCACATAACTGGCACTTTTGCTGGTGGCATGTAGAATGTACCTTTTGAGCATTGGGCCTCATGGAGACCAGGTGGCCGATGCCAATGATGTGGAACTAACAAACTGTGCTGGTGGCACATAAAAAGCACCTTTCGAGCGCTGGGCCTTGCAGAGGCTATGACAAATGACTGAGACCTTTGGCAATATGCTGTGCTTGATAAGGAAGCTCCATCAATCCAAGTGAAATCATAGTTGTAGTAGGTACTGGTGTCATGCAACTGACACCCATGCTAGTGGCATAGAAGAGCACCTATTACACTCTCAGAGGGCATCCAGCCATAGAAGCATTGCCAAATCAGACTGGAGTCTGGTGCAGCCCCTCAGCTTACCAGCCTTAGTCAAACTATCCAACTCATGGACCATGGATGTTAAGTGATGATGATGATACATGTAGGCACATGCTACACTCACAAACTTACAAAATACTTTACTATCCTCTGGCCATCTCTTTTATCTTCTCTCTCTCTCTCTAATTCCCATATGTATGGAGCATTAAATGATACTTAGAGAGAATAAGAGAAATATAATTGCAAGGCAAGCGATATTAAAGATGCTTGTCATATTTATTCAGTCAGCAATCACAGGGATTGAAACCTGGAACCAATGTTGAAATATAAATAAATAGAGTTTAAAAATGATGTTACACCAAGACCTTTCCCCCCCAAAAAAAACAACAACAAAAACCTGTCAATGAAGTAATCAGTATCATCATTTTTATGTCTTCTTTTCTCTGCTGGCTGACAAGGGGCAGTTTAATGTTCTTTCTGATGCCAAAGGTTTTATTCACTTCCCTTGGTACATAGGGTACGTGTGAGATTAAGATAGACAAAATCACATTCACAAATATATGCATGCACAATACACACACACAAATACATACATATGACTGTTCTTTCTTTGTTTTGCATTCAGGTTGGAAGGGAACAGCCTTCTGCCTCTGCTGCCGTTGCTGTGAGTGAAACAACAGACTATATTGATAAATACAACCCAAAACCTCAGGTAAGCTTCCTTTTTTCCTCCTTGACTTTATTTCTAGAGTTGCTACCAAATGAAAAATAATTTGATCGTCAGTAAAAATGACTCCACTATAAATCATCATCATTTAATGTCCGTTTTCCATGCTGGCATGGATTGGATGGTTTGACAGGAGCTGGTAGGGCAGGAAGCCTCACTGGGATCCATTGTCTGTTTTGACATGGTTCCTACAGCTGGATGCCCTTCCTAGCCCCAGCATAAAACCAATTTCTATAATTTTATATTCTTTTACATGTTCAGTCTAACTAAGCTTTTGTTGTTCATATTCATAGTATCTCTGAAGTAGTTTCACTCTCCTATACCAATGGTGTTAACTGTTGATGGTGGTGATTGAATGTATAAATAATCCTTCATCACTGCCTTAGCAAGTTTGCTAAAATTATGTTTTGCCCTTAAGAGGTCAGAATAAGACTGAAACTTCCCTGGAAAATGGAAATATTAACCATTGACTAATAAGGTTTTATATAGGTATATGTTTATTTTTAATTAGATTAAAATATGTTAGCACTTTTCTTTTGTTATTTATCTATATAGTAGTGCATCATCATCATCATCATTACATCACCCTATGTTTGTATGTGTTTCTATGTTGCCATGGTGTGACCTGGTTGTCAAGGTCTGAATTTGTCTTGATTGGAAGTTACCACCCTCCTAGACAGGTTGGGGACTACATCTCACTTGTATATTCCAGTTTTGGCATTGTTCCTAAAGCTGGATGCCCTCCTTTCTCTAACCACTATATAGAGTGTTAGTAGGTATGTCTTATTCTGGAACCAGCACTAAAGAGGTTGCCTTGTTGCCTGCAAGACTAAAGAGTTCTCTTTAGTGCCGCGTCACTGGCCCCTGTGCCAGTGGCATATAAAAAGCACTATTCAAGTGTGGCAGATGCCAGTGCCACCAGATTGGCGCCCATGCTGGTGGAGCATAAAAAGCACCATTGGTGTGTGACTTATGCCAGTACCGCCTGACTGGCTTCCTTGCTTTGGCATATAAAAAAGCACCATTTGAGTGTGGTCAATGCCAGTACCACTTGACTGGCTCTCATGCTGGTGGCACATAAAAAGCACCCAGTACACTTTTGGAGTGGTTGGCATTAGGAAGGGCGTCCATCTGTAGAAACCTTGCCAGATCAGATTAGAGCCTGGTGCAGCCTCCCAGCTTGCCTGTCCTCAGTCAAACCATCCAACTCATACCAGCATGGAAAGTGGACGTTAAATGATGACGATGATTATGATATATACCAGTATGGAAAGCGAATGTTAAATGATGATGATGATATAATATATATATATATATATATATATATATATATATATATATATATATAGCAAAGTTAAATTGTAAGGTACCACATGAGTGGAAATATATATGAAAGAAGGTTTGAAAATGCAATTTAAAAGATGTTTATTCACTTGACCGGTTTAATTTTTTTAGAAAAAGATTGTCAAAAGTAAAATGTAAAGCTTTGTAAAAGCTTTGTTGTGTTAAATATTGGTTGTCACAAAAGATTACAATACATATTTACATTCTCTGATAATAATAAGAAAATGTTAAAAACAGTTTACAAGGAAATATCGTGAGAAAATATTAAACAAAAATTTCAAAAAAATATATTGGGATTTCATTTAAAGTCATGTTTGTTTGGAAGTATCTATATATATACACAGAAGGATCTATTTCAAATCTTCCTTCATATATATATATATATATATATATATATATATATATATACATATACATATAGAGTGTTAGTAGGTACATATCTGTGCCTGTGGCACGTAAAAAGCACCCACTACACTCACGGCATGGTTGGCGTTAGGAAGGGCATCCAGCTGTAGAAACACTGCCAGATCAGACTGGGCCTGATGCAGCCTTCTGGCTTCCCAGACCCCAGTTGAACCGTCCAACCCCTGCTAGCATGGAAAGCGGACGCTAAACGATGATGATGATGATATACACATATTATCTTTTATCTTCTACTTATTTCAGTTATCAACTGCAGTCATGAAGGGATTTAGTCATCCAAATAAACCCCATTACTTATTTTCTAAGTCTAATACTTATTCTATTAGTCACTTTTGCCAAGCGTTTAAGTTACAGAGATGTAAACAAACCAACATATGGTTGTTAAGTGGTAGGAACAAAGACACACACACACACACAATATTCTTTTACAGTTTCCTTCCTCCAAATTCAGTCATGAGGCATTGATCAGCCCAGGGCTATAGCAGAAGACATTTGCCCAAGGTGTTGTGCAGTGAAACGGAACCTGAAACCGTATGGTAGCAATGTGAATTTCTTAACCATACACCCAACCCAGCACTTATTAACTGAAGATTTACAAGTGAAATTAGTAATTTCCATTTTAGAGATAAGAGATTAGTTGAGAGTGCCACTCCCAAACAGTTGAAGGAATCTGGGGTAGAGGTAGACCCAGGAAGACATGGGAGGAGCTGGTCAAGCGTGACCTTTGAATGTTGGGCCTCACAGAGTCAATGACGAAAGACCGAGGCCTCTGGAGATATACTGTGATTGCGAAGACCCGACAAATGAAGTGAGTTCATGGCTCGCAGGACGGCCTGCTGTGCTAGAGGAGACCTAATGAGTCAAGTACATCAAAATAAAAATCAAATGGAAATTGAAGTTGTGATACCCGTGCTGGTGGCATGTAAAAAGCACCATCTGAACGTGGTCGATGCCAGCACCACTTTGACTGGTGTCCGTGCCGGTGGCATGTAGAAAGCACCAACCAATCATGGCTATTGTCAGCCTCCTCTGGCCCCTGTGCCGGTGGCATGTAAAAAGAACCCACTACACTCACGGAGTGGTTGGCGTTAGGAAGGGCATCCAGCTGTAGAAACACTGCCAGATCAGACTGGAGCCTGGTGCAGCCTCCTGGCTGTGATTGGAAAGCGGATGTTAAACGATGATGATGATGATGATGATGAAGCTTTAGTGTCAGTGGTTGCCTTTGTCTAGATTGATTCAAGCATCTCCTTGAAAGCTTTCTTGCAAGCTTTTGTTGTTGTTGCTATTGTTGCTTATCTCTAAGTCTGATCTGATCCAATAGATCTAGTTATATGTATGATTATGTTGGTTATTCTTTTTCTTGTTTCAGTCATTAGACGGTGGCCATGCTGGGGCACCACCTCGAGGAATTTTAGTCCAATTAATCAACCCAAGTACTTATTTTGAAACCTGGTACTTATTCTGTTGGTCTCTTTTGCCAAACAGCTAAGTTACAGGGATGGGGATGTAAACACACTATCACCAGTTGTCAGTCGGTGTTTGGAGACAGACAGACAGATACACACATTCATGATGTCCACTCACAAGGCTTTGGTTAGCCCAAGACTGTAGTAGAAGACACTTACCCAAGGTGCCATGCAGTGGGACTGAACCCAGAACCATGTGGTTGGGAAGCCTTTATGAAGGAAGGGAATGAGTTGTGGGAGATTTGGCTATCATTTCTAGCAGGTAATGGTATCATAGCCAATAATAGCTCTTTCACTGACTTTAACCAGTTTTACAAACTATTTTTCTACACAAACATAGCTAAGATAGTTTCATTTTGTTGGAGCTATTTATTTTACATCTTGATTTTCCTTACTAACTCTGTTTTGAATGGTAAATTTGCTTTTGGCACCGATGTAACTAAGGCTTGGAAGCCTGTGTTTTTCCAAGGAAACAGTTTGAAACTAAACCTATAGTTCCAATCATACAGCTACACTAAGACACTTCTTCTGTTTGTGTTGGCACTTGGATTTCACTTTTACAACATTCAACTATTCAAATTTTATTCTAATTTTTCTTAATGTCTTTATAAGAACAATTTTAAAATAATTTATTTTTACTATTTCAGGACTTTCTTCTGAAATTACCCGGAGTCAATTTGAAAAACTATCGGCTTATTATGAACAAAGTGACGAATATTTATGAATTGAGTCAGCTGACTGAGGAAGAACTGACGAAGATTTTGGGCAATGCTAGCAATGCACAACAGTTGTTAAGATTTCTAAGGTCAAAAGCAGATGGTTTGCATCAGGTAGGCCTTTTTTCAGCGCCAAGTAAACCAGAGAAAAAACGGCCATTTAAAAGAAAATTATGAAATAAATGAAGTTGAAGACAAACTGGGAAGTTTTTGTTACTTGTTGGGCAATATAATGTTACCCGTGCTTACCCTCATCCATGGTCTGAGTTTTTTCGTTTTCTAACTTACATTACTGAATCAAGTATGTATATGTTTGAAGTGTATGTTAGAGAAGCTGGCAGAAACATTAGCATGCCGGGCGAAATGCGTAGCCGTATTTCGTCTGCCGTTACGTTCTGAGTTCAAATTCTGTCGAGGTCGACTTCACCTTTCATCCTTTCAGGGTCGATTAAATAAGTACCAGCTACGCACTGGGGTTGATATAATCGACTTAATCCGTTTGTCTGTCCTTGTTTGTTCTCTCTGTGTTTAGCCCCTTGTGGGTAGTAAAGAAATAGATTAATTAATGATGGTTACAGTGAGTTGTGAAAGTAAGTCACTGTTGATCTAAACTTTTGATTTGGAAAGTTATTACACGCAAAACACTTTATTTCACGTTGCTCCAGTTCACTCAGCTGTAGAAATGAGTTGCGACATCACTGGTGCCAAGCTGTATCGGCCCCTTTGCCTCTCCCTTGGATAACATCAGTGGTGTGGAGAGGCGAGGCTGGTATGCATGGGTGACCGCTGGTCTTCAATAAACAACTTTGCATGGACTTGTGCCTTGGAGGGGAACTTTCTAGATGCAATCCCATGGTCATTCATGTTTGAAGGGGGTCCGAGAAATCACACATGGTAATCATTGACAAATTAATTGTAGTTATAATTACTGTTAATAAATAAACCATTTTCTGATTATTAGTGGCATTGGTAATTAATAGAACATTGTAGCATGGATGATACTGGTTCTGAGGCGAGGTTACTACTGATTGGGATTATTGTCAATGAAAGTAATTAGATCAGTTATGGTAATTTGGTTATTATTGGAGGCAATCATAGGACCAGGGATGTTGACAGTAGTAAATAATCACAAGTAGTTATTCATTCTTGTTACAATCATTGATAATTGTAGAATTTATAATCTTTGTCATGGTAGACAATGGATGATCTGAAGCCATTACATGTGGTTGCCTGGCAATGTTAAAAAATTTGTACAAGCAACTATGGTTTACAAATTGCTATTATTTTCCTCCCCACCATATGTATATATGTGTATTTATTAAAAAGAAGTTTGAAAACGCCACTATATAAGATAAATTTTAATTTTCTTAGAGATTTTACATGTTTTGGTTCTTCTTGAAAAAAACGAACCTTATCAAAAATATTTTAAAAAGTCAAATGTAATTAAAAAGTTCATAATTGTTTCTTACTAGTCTCAACAGAGTTCATGTGGTGGTTTTTTTTTTTTTTGGTGGGGAGCATAATGGCTGTCTTGTGTGTTGGCTACAATCGTTGGCTGTAGTCATAAAAGTGTATATATGTGAATGTATATGTGTATATATATATATGCCTGGAAATTTGATCTAGCAACTATGGTTTACAAATTGCTATTATTTTCCTCCCCACCATATATATATATATATATATATAGATTATATATATATATATATATAATATATATATGCCTGGATGTTTTAATCCCTTTTTTACTTTTAAGTATGTACTGTGTGTGTATGTATTGGTTGATGAGGGACAATTTATTTATTTTTGAAAAATGAAGTTTTCATAGTGACAGCCACTTAGCTATTTTAACTTACAAGCAATGGAGAAGTGAATTTTCTCCAACTGAAAACTTCCATAGGCATCCAAATATATCATTGACCCTATCCCTGAGAGCCCATGTAAAATCAGTTGAATATGCATTTCACATGCAAAATGTAACCATTTGGCTTGCGAAAAGAATCTGATGAAGGACTTATCTTTAATTTGATTTTATCCGCCAAAGGAAAGCTACTAACCAACATTCTGTTTCTGAAAATGTAATCATAATTTTTCTGCTTATTCCTATTTTTTGTATTTGCTCTTTATAAAATATCTATCACCATCTTTCTTTTAAGAAATGTCTAAGATTTCATACATTGACAAAAGCCACAAAATTATAGGGAATTTTATAGTTGACTTCCATGGTAGGTGACTGCAGAACATATAAAGACATAATAACAGATAAAATGATAGCTTTTATGTACGACTGGCTGAAACTAACCAAATTAATTTCAGTACTTGATTGGTACTTACTTTATTGGCACACTAGAAGGATGAAAGGTAAAATCAACTCTGATGAGACCTAATCAAATGTGGGTACAGCTAATTGCTGCAAGGTAATTTATTTGGCACTAATGAGCTCTAACATTGGCACACGGAGAAAAAATTTCAAGGAGGATGTTGTTGACTAATTCAGCCTCAGTACTTGACTGATACATTTGAGGGAAAGTATAATTAATGAAGTAAACTCTACTATATGACTGGTATTTTTGATGGAAGCTATAATTAATAAAATTAACTCTGGTGTTTAGTTGTTATATTGATTTCAAATTTTGACATGGGGCTTGCAATTCTTGGGGAGGGAGTAAGTTGATTTCATCGATTGCTGTATTTAACTGATACTTATTTTATCGAACCTGAAAGGATGAAAGGCAAAGTCGACTTTGGCAGAATTTTAACTCAGAGTGTGAAAATGAACAAAATGCTGCTCACCACCTTGTTACTTTATTATATTAACCACAAAAGGATGAAAGATAATGTTAGTCATGCAAGGATTTGAACTCTTGATTCTGACATAGACCCAAGCCTTGTGAATGAAGCTAGGTAGAAATAGAAATTGTTTGGAAGCATAGTGATGGCTTGGAACTCTAGTTGAAAGGGCCAGACTTTAGTATGATTAGAATAGTTCCAGCCATGGCCATCTTTTCTTCTTTTGTCTAATGTATCCACCTTTAACCCTTTCGTTACCAATCTGGCTCTGGCTCTGTTTTTGTAAGTTTTGAATTAAAAATCTTTCACTAAACCTTAGTCACAATTTATGCTCTTAACACTAGCTTAATGATAACAAAGTTATTTTACTAGATTCTTTGTTATATTTAAAGTAATTGAAAGAAACAAAGAACATCTGAAAATAAAAGAAAAGGTTAATGAAGTAGGGGAGACTTGGCTTCTATTTTTAGCTGTCCAGGTAGTTACATAGAGACTCAATTGCTTCTAGCAAGTTAATGTTGAATAGAGATGACTACTTCCTGCATTGCATTTACTGCTACATGCAGTGGTTTATTAGTAGTAAAAAATTACCCTAATGTTGACTTCACCCTCCTCCCATGATATCATCATTGGTCGGTTCAGATAGTTGACACCTCACACTTGCAATAATTTATATATTGTGTCTTAGCAAAATATTTTCTTTTAAACCGTGAAGTTTAACTGGAGGTAAAAGGAGAGGATCGATATTTTCAATCGATAATATTGAAAATGTGGTGCAAAGTATTCAGGGGACTTAATTTTCGTTGGCCAGCGTGTGTTTGGAGTATACAATTGATGGAAATCAACACCAGTGTTTATATTATCAGCAACCAGGAAAAATTTGAATTTGGGGTAACATTAGAACTACAATGTCAAGGAATGTAACTAAATGTTGCATAATCACCTAATTTATCGACATCCTACTACTTTTGCCATCACAATGTTCACATGGTAAAGTCAGTCGGTTATTGGACAAAAATAGATTGCATTATTTAGTTGTGTTTTCTTTTGCTTTGTGCATTCAAATCTTGCCAAATTTAACTTTGCTTTTCTTCTTTTTGAGGTCAATAAAATGAAAAAAACTAGTTAGGTACTGTGGTTGAATTAATCCATTATAACAATTCCATGCCAGGTGTGGCTTATGGTGTCATATGAGCACCAATAACTGGGTTGTCATAGCAAACAATGTGAACTAGCAATGAAGGTAGTTATATACAGCAAGGTAGTTATATACATAGGCATGGCCAAACAGTTAAGCTATCCGGTTTACATTCATGATATATCAGATTCAATCCCATTGCATAGCAGCATAGGCAAGGTGTTTATGTTGATTTTTTTTTTTCCTATCCTTTTGCCATAGCATCAGGTTGATCCAAAACCTGTGACTGAAACTAAGTAGATAGAAACTGTCTGGAAACCCATTGATGGTCTGGACCTGTAATTCAAAGGACAAGTTTTTTAAATCACTGATTGACCCTACCCTGCGATTGTATTGTAGGTACATGTATCTAAGATATACCCAGCCATTTACATGCTGATTCATTGAGTAGACTATTCTTATGGTCAGACATTTGGAATGCTTGTCACTAAAATCAACGGAGATTCATTTAAATTTCTAGCTATTTTGTATACGAAATCAAGAACCAAAAAGTGATTTGAACAAGTAACAGGCTTAATTTAGTGAAGGGTAAAAATCGATTTTGTAGAATAAAAGGTAAAGTCCACCTGAGTGGAATTTGAAATCAGATCGCAAGAGAATTAAATGCTGCGAGGTATTTTATATGGTGTCTGTCGTTTCCATCTGATTCGTAACATCAGCACACGGGCACGATGTTACGAAGATTTGAACTGAGTACAATACATACGGATATATAACGACTATTTTATTCACTGAGAATGTGAGAATGAGAGGCAATGTTGCCTTGGCGAGAATTGGTCTCAGAACGTCAAGGTATATATCTAAATACCGCAAAAGTTTTCTGTATAAATAATTTTGATGCACACAAAACCACTAATCTGGTGGTTGCTTATAATAAATTATATCGACACCATTACTGATGTTTATTTTATCGATCCAGAAAGGATGAAAGGCAAAATTAACTCTAGCGGAATCTGGACTTAAGACATTAATAGTCATTAGGAAAAACCGCAAGGAATTTTTGTTTAAATAATCATTAACATCTAAATGTTGCGTAGGTGTTCATACCTGTCTCGTATTTTACTTAATTTTCAGTTTATTCCGCTCCTTCGTTAAATTGTTTTCTCTGAAACCACATCGTATTTCCTAGAATTTCTCGATGTTTGTTTTATTTTTGAAGTTTAAAATATTTACAATCATGCTTTATATTGCCGTCTTCCTTGCTGAAAAGAATTTTCCCCAAATTTGTAGAATTTGCTTTCTTCCATATCTCAACCATGACTCTACGAGCAGTACCATTTCGGAGAAAGCCTTCACCTTTACTTCTCGAGTTGCAACCAATTCCACACTACACCATTGGCATATCTCCCGACAAATCTGTCTCTTTCTGTCTCATCAGGTTCCTCACTTTGCATGCACACACGCTCGATGCGAAAGTACCTCCGGTTGTTTCAAACGAAAAGACCGCCGGCCTTGATACCTCTGTCCTTAAACATCCCTGAGCTTGTCTCTGCGTTTACTAAACTATTTTATTCTTCTGTCAATACAGGAATATACTTTTATTTTTGGAAGCAATTTAGACTGTATCTCATCCTCAAGAAAGGTAAATACTGACCCTGCTGACTACCCTCCTATCACACTCACTTCCAATTTCTCTAAAATAATTCTTTCTCCAACAGGAACAAGGCCTGAAATTTTGTGTGTGTGGTGGTGGGTCTAACCGAATACATCGACCACCAGTTCTCAGCTGCTACTTATTTTATCGACCCCGAAAGGAAGAAAAGCAAAGTCGACCTCGCGGGGAATTTGAACTCCGAACGTAAAGCCAGAAAATTAAAAATGCACTTTGTCCAGCATGCTAACGATTCTGCTAGTTCTAACAACCATTAACAACAATGTTCTCTACCACCTTGTATCTCTCTCTCCCTATCTATCTTTCTCTTTCTCATCTCTCCTTCTCCTTAACGACGCGTACGGTTTCCGTAAGCCAGAGGTCTCATATTAAAGAACATTTATGAAAGCAATGTTACTATCTTCTACACAAGCAAAGCTTTCGACCATATTTGGTATTCAAATCTTTTATTGAAACTGGTTGCCTATGGGTTCC
Organism: Octopus sinensis; assembly: GCF_006345805.1. Taxonomy (NCBI): domain Eukaryota; kingdom Metazoa; phylum Mollusca; class Cephalopoda; order Octopoda; family Octopodidae; genus Octopus; species Octopus sinensis. Next base: position 163,068,287 of record NC_043000.1, on the reverse strand, counting down.
ATTCGTCTCTCATCTCTTCAATTTGTAGTTCTCTTTCTGACAGCATTATCGCAACGTGTTGATGGAGCTTTTTTAAGATCCACACTTTAACATATCCGTTGTGCTCCACTTTTGTTCTTCACACTTTTCTCTCTATATATATAATTGACCTGCTTGCTGTTACACTCAACAACATCCACTCTTGTTTAGATGTTACTGACCTTCATTCTTCTCTAACCTTCCCTAATCACGCATCATCATTGGTATTGTATTGTATTGGCATCCTTTCTGTCTCGGGAGACAATGGAGTTGCGCATTTTTTTTTTTTTTTCTAGGTCTAGTCCGGCTGTTATATTTTATTTCCTGTTACATTTCTTGCTGTGGCTGTGTAGTCCTATCCTGGACAAACACTCCCTCTGGCAGGTACTGCAAATGTAGCGAAGACTGTTCCTGGCTGGTTGTAGTGCCATAGTCTCTTGTTTATGTCTCTTCCTTTCTTTCCATTTCTCCTCTCTCTTTCTGTCACTCCTCTGTATACCCTCTTTTACTGTACGTCGCCATTCTCCACGGTTGCCGGCGACTGCCTCCCAACCGCTAATGTTGATGTTGCAGGCCTTCATATCCCTTTTGCAAACATCCTTGTAACGTAGGATCGGTCTACCCACAGACCTAGTACCCCTAGCAAGCTCTCCGTAGAGTATGTCCTTGGGGATTCTGCCATCTTTCATACGGCTAACATGCCCAAGCCATCTCTTTGTGTGAGGAGTGCAAACATGCTTGGTATTCCTGCTTGCCTGAGGACATCTTTGTTGGGGATATGATTCTGCCATTTGATGTGGAGGATTTTTCGGAGGCAGCGCAGGTGAAAGATGTTTAGGCGACGCTCTTGGCGTGTGTATAGCGTCCAGGTCTCGCTTCCATACAGTAGAGTGCTGAGTAAACATGCCTGGTAGATCTTCATTTTTGTGGTCTTGGTCATCTTATTGTTGTCTCAAGCCCGTTTGGAGAGTTGGGCCATCGCAGCAGCTGCCTTGCCAATGCGTATATTGAGCTCAGCGTCAAGGGAAAGGTTGTAGGTGACGGTAGAGCCCAGATAGGTAAACTTCACCTCTTGTAATCTGTGGTCTCCAATATGTATGTTTGGGATGTCCGATGTAGCCTGGCCCATGATGTTGGTCTTCTTAAGGCTGATAGCTAAGCCAAAGTCGTTACATGCTTGCTCAAAACAGTTAATGAGCCTTTGGAGGGCTTCTTCTGTGTGTGTTACCAGAGCGGCATCATCAGCAAATAACATCTCCTTGATCAGGACGTTTCTGATTTTGGTCTTGGCACGCAGGCGCGAGAGATTGAACAGTTTCCCGTCACTTCTACTGTGCAGAAACACTCCATCATCTGATGTCTGAAAGGCATGTGACAGCAAGAGTGAGAAGAAGATGCCAAACAATGTAGGAGCGAGGACACAGCCTTGCTTTACCCCGTTTTTTATTTGGAAGGCGGCTGATGTTGAACCGTTGTGCTGTATGGTGCCTTGCATGTCATCATGGAAAGACTTGATGATCCTCAGCAGCTTTGGTGGACATCCGATTTTTTGGAGCAGGAGGAAGAGGCCTGTTCTGCTTACCGAGTCAAAAGCCTTTGTTAGATCAATGAAGGCCATATATAATGGCATTTTCTGTTCTCTGGACTTCTCCTGAAGTTGGCGTATGGAGAATATCATATCGATAGTTGATCTGCTTCTTCTAAAGCCACACTGCGATTCCGGATAGATTCGAGAAGCAAGTAGTTGTAGCCTGGCCAGGATAACGCGGGCAAAGGTCTTTCCAACAGTGCTTAGAAGGGATATACCACGGTAATTGTTACAATCACCACAGTCACCTTTGTTTTTGTAGAGCGTAATGATGTTGGCATCCCGCATATCCTGAGGGACTGTACCCTCTTCCCAGCACTGACACAGAAGCTCATGAAGGTGCCGAAGCAGGATGGTGTTTTTGCCGGCTTTGATGATCTCTGAGAGGATGCCGTCTTTTCCCGGAGCCTTATTTCTTGCTAGGGAGTCAACAGCCTTGGTGAGCTCTGCTATAGATGGCGGACTGTCAAGTTCGCACATGACTGGCAAGATCTTGACACTCTCGACTGCAGCCTCAGCCACTGTGGTCTCCCGTGAGTAGAGATCCTGGTAGGGCTCCACCCATCTATCCATTTGCTTGCCTTGATCCCTGATGAGATCTCCAGTAGTTGATTTCAGAGGGGCTGACTTGGTTGCGGATGGACCGAGGGCCTTCTTCAAACCAGCATACATCCCACGGGTGTCGCCCCTGTCAGCAGCTGACTGGATACTCTGACAGATTTCCTGCCAATACCTATTTGCACAGCGTCTGGTTGTCAGTTGGGTTTTATTTCGTGCCTTTCTGAGTTCTTCGAGTGACTTTGTAGAAGAGTCACTCTTGTATTGCACCAGAGCTGCACGCTTTGCTTCGATAACTGGCTCCAGCTCTGAGAGCCCAGCATTGAACCAATCTGGGTTTTGCCTTTCTCTCATGCCGAAAGTATCCAATGATGTCGTATACAAGGCTTCCTTGATATAGTCCCACCTACTTTCAGCAGAGGAGGTTGGGCAGCTACTGAGGGCAACCTTGATAGAAGCAGCAAAACATTTTCGCAGTGTAGGGTCCGAGGTTCTGGCGGTGTTGATGCGTGGTCGGCCCACTTTCTTGGAGCGATGGACTTTTTTAGGGAGAATCCTCACCCTCACCACGCATCATCAACACGCTGAAAATTAACAACATCAATTAAATGGGACACAAACGACATGGTTTTAAATTTTGGCGCAAGGTCAGCGAAAATATAGAAAGAGATGGTTTTAGTCGATTACATCGACCCCAGTGATCAACTAATACTTATTGTATCGACCTCGAAAGGATAAAAGGTAAAGTCGACCTCGGCGGAGGAGTTTAAATTCACGCGCTAACGATTCTGCCAGCTAGCCGCGTGCGTGCGTGCGTGTGTGTGTGTGTGTATGTATGTATGTATGTATGTATGTATGTATGTATGTATGTGCATGCGCGCGCGGTTATGTATTTGTAAATACATATATAAGTATATATGTATATATGTATGTGTATATATATAATATATGATAGATGTATATATAATATATGATATAGATATATAATATAATAGATGCATATATAATATATGATATATATATATATATGTATATAATATAATATATGTATATTATATATATAATATATATATAAAATATAATATATATATGTAAAGGGGTAAAGACCCCCTTCGGTCATGAATGACCATGGGATTGCACCTAGAAAGTTACCCTCCTAGACACAAGTCCGGGCAAGGTTGTTTATGGAAGGCCAGCAGTTGCCCATGCATACCAGCCTCCCCTCTCCACGCCACCAGTGTTATCCAAGGGAAAGACAAAGGTCGATACAGCTTGGCACCTCTGACGTCGCAACTCATTTCTACAGCTGAGTGAACTGGAGCAACGTGAAATAAAGTGCCTTGCTCAAGAACACAACACGCAGCCCGGTCCGGGATTCGAGCTCACAACCTCACGATCGTAAGCTCGACGCTCTAACCACTGAGCCATGCATATATAATATTATATGTGTGTGTGTGTGTGTGTGTGCATATATGGGTAGAGGATGTCACAAACGGTGCAAATAACATGAAATACGTAAAGAAACGAGTTAAATACGCAAGCAACGAGAAAAAATAGAAAACAGGCCAAGAAAACACAGAGAAAGGACCTTTCATCAGTTGTCTATCTACTTCTCATTTCGAGCATTCAGCAACAATAGAGCCTTCAAATATATATACATATATACACATGCGTATATATACATGTTCGAATATATACATGCTCCTATAAATTCTAAAATAAAATTTAGGATTTATGAAGGGTCAAAGTTGGGAACAAAAACATGACAGTGGAAACATAGAAAGACACCGAACGGAAACAAACATTGCAGGGTCGTCAGACCAGAACGAGAGGAAAATAGTGAACGCCGGGAGAAAGATTTTTTGAAAAGAGAAAAGATATGTATGTATGTATATATACATGTATAAATGTATGTATGTATGTATGTATGAATGTATGTATAATAATAATAATAATATAATAAAAGTAAATAATTTCTTCGATGGTTTTTCAAAAAACCAACAATTATTTACTGGTAGATTTCGGCATGTAAATATAACCACTATATTCTATTTATATACAATATATATATATATATATATATTATATATATAATATATATATATATAAGGGTGGAAAGGAACACACGAGTTGATATATATGAAAAAACAAGTCAAAAATAGAAAATGCTAAGATAATTTTATAGTGAATCTTTCAGTACCGGTTCGGTCATTTTGAGACCTTTTCAACTGTAACGATTAAATAATTAAATTTAGAAAAATTAGAAGAAACGTTTTTTTAAAGGAATATTTGTATAGTAGTGTTCAAATATAAGTGGCATTCTGCCTTTCTCTGACTCCCTTGTTTGCACTTGTGTGTTCGAACACACAAGTGCAAACAAGGGAGTCAGAGAAAGGCAGAATGCCACTTATATTTGAACACTACTATACAATATTCCTTTAAAAAAACGTTTCTTCTAATTTTTCTAAATTTAATTATTTAATCGTTACAGTTGAAAAGGTCTCAAAATGACCGAAAACGGTACTGAAAGATTCACTATAAATTATCTTAGCATTTTCTATTTTTGACTTGTTTTTTCATATATATATATATATATATATATGTTTACGCCGATGGAAATCTTGTTACAGAAATACAGGTGCGAATTCAAAGGGCAGGAAAAGCATTTGGTGGCTTGGAGTCACGCGTTTGGTGCCAGCGACACATAAATAAGTATATAAAGCTGGCTCTTTACAAATCATTTGTCTTATCATCCCTGTTGTATTTCTGTGAAACTTTTTATGAAAGGCTTTTTAAATTGTTAGAACAATTCCACCAAAAATGCCTTCATCGCATTTTAAAAATTAACTGGAGTTCTTTTACTCCAAACACAGACGTCTTTGCATCTGCAGGTATCACCTCAATTAAAGCTATGATTTTGAGGAACCAAATGAGACGGTGTGGCCATATTGTTCGAATAGCAGAGGAACGCTTGCCGAAACAGCTGTTTTATGGTTAGCTTGCAGAGGGGAAACGCTATCGGTGTAAACAAAAAAAAATTGGTTTAAGGATGGCGTCACTTGGAATGGATCCAGAAGGCATAGAAACCCTTACTTCGGATCGAGTTGGATGGTGAACAAAGGTGTGGAGTGGAGTGAAAGCATTTGAAGAGGCTAGGGTAACGTATGTAAGACTCAAAAGAGCACATCATCATCATCATTATCATCATCATCGTTTAACGTCTGTTCTCCATGATAGCATGGGTTGGATGGTTCGACCGGGGATCTGGGAAGCCAGAAGGCTGCACCAGGCTCCAGTCTTATCTGGCAATGTTTCTACAGCTGGATGCCCTTCCTAACGCCAACCACTCCGTGAGTATAGTGGGTGCTTTTTACGTGCCACCTGCACAGGTGCCAGGCGAGGCTGGCAACGGCCACGGTCGGATTGGTGCATTTTACGTGCCACCAGCACGGAAGCCAGTCGTGGCGGCGCTGGCATCGGCCACAATTCGGATGGTGCTTTTTACTTGCTACCGGCACGGAAGCCAGTCGAGGCGGCGCTGGCATCGGCCACGATTCGGATAGTGCTTTTTACGTACCACCAGTCCAGGGGTCCTGGCATCTGCCGGGTGCCAGTCACAGGATTGGTTCAATTTCGATTCGATTTCGATTTCGAGGAAGATCTGAGGAAGAATTTAACGATGGAGAAGGTGAACCTCCACCAACTATTCTGCCTATATGTCTGCACACCTTTGAATGCAGTGTATGCCAGAAGGTTTGCAAATCCAACGGAGACCTCAAAAGACATTTTAAGATCCACAAAGATCAGAACTTATCTGCAGCTCTTGGTCGTCCAAATCGGATGTGCAATCTATGTGGGTGTCTTTTCAGAACTTTGTCTGGTTTAAAAAGCCACATCAGATGCCACGATGGTGCTAAGGTGTAGGTACAGGAGGTGGTCAAAATCTGCATAATGAGTAGACAATCACCATATACACATGTATGTATATGTATATACGTATGTATATATGCATGTATACATATGTATATATGTATGTATATATTTGTATGTATATATATGTATATTTATATATGTATGTATATATACATGCATATATATGTATGTATATATTTGTATGTATATATGTATGTATATGTATATATAATATGGATATTATCGGTTTAGCCTAGAGACAAGTAAATAAGTCCTGGTGTCGATTTGTTCGACTAAAGACACTGCTCCAGTATGGTCACAGACAAATGACTGAAACAAGTAAAAGAATAAATGAAATGTATATACATACATGTATAATAAATATTAGGGAATAAATCCAAATTTACAGGGAAAAAATCAGATTTAGGATTAAATCCAATTTTATAGTAAAATATTATATAATATTATTAGAGACAAAACCACTATTTTGCAAAACAAACAAGGAAAGACTTAATCAATACATAAAATTTTAATAATATATATATGTATATATATACATGCATATATATATACACACACATATATATATATGCATATATATATACATACATATATAAATATATATACATATATATACATGCATATATACAAATATATATACATATATACACATGCGTATATATACATGCACATATATATATATATATATGAATGTACACATGCATATATATGTATATATATGCATTATACATGTATGTATATTTATTATACATGTATGTATATACATTTCATTTATTCTTTTACTTGTTTCAGTCATTTGTCTGTGACCATACTGGAGCAGTGTCTTTAGTCGAACAAATCGACACCAGGACTTATTTACTTGTCTCTAGGCTAAACCGATAATATCCATTCCCGTTCTTTACTTTATTAATGAATGCATTTTCAATAATACATGATTAATAAAATCTATTTTAAGTTTAAAAACAAATAATTTTCTCTTATTGATAACAGTGTTCTTCATCCCTGGGGCTTCAGATTCGATATGTGCTAAAATCTTGTCCTTGTTATATACAATCGTCGATACAGTTGTCCGACTCATCCCCCAAAATCGAGCAATTGCTACCAATTTTTTACCTTTTTCATGGCGTTTTATCATAGCCAGTTTATCTTCTAGCGTTATAACATGATGCTTAGCACTTTCACTATGAATTTTCTTAGGAGCCAAAGGGACAAAAAATAAAGTCACAAATGAATGAGAATGAGAAAGTAGTCGATAAACAAACATAAACAAATCTGAAATCAAAACAATCGCGGGAATCACGAGTGACAACGACGCCTAACTATAGATATTGGAATTACAGTGCAATATGAGCTCGGAAAGACCGATAAGACAACACAGCTGAATTCATGATTTCTTTCACTAAGCCACACTACTTTATGGTGTGTATCTTAACATTTACTGTACTATTTTGATATGATTTTATATGCTTTTATTCTTATTTATTGTATAGTTACATGATTTTAATATGCTTTTAACGGTTTTCTAGTGATTTTACGATTCCAATATTTGTGGCGGACAGACGTAAGGTTGAGTAAAATGACTTAACTTATTTTTTTTATTTTTGCATATATTATTTTTGAAAACCGACGCATAATCAAGAACGACTTAAATCGAAACAACTTAAGCTGAGGTATGTCTGTACACAAACACACGCACACACACACACATAAATATATATTGACACACAATCCGATTTATAGGATACTACTGAATATTTTATAAATATAAACACATTTAAATGGAAACAATAAATTACGGACAATACTGGAGTTTACGACATCAGCCACTTTCACGATAGCGAACAATTAATTTCTATTTCTTTATTACCCACAAAGGGCTACACACAGAGGGGACAAACAAGGACAGACAAACGGATTAAGTTGATTACATCGACCCCAGTGCGTAACTGGTACTTAAATTATCGACCTCGAAAGGATGAAAGGCAAAGTCGACATCGGCGGAATTTGAACTCAGAACGTATTAAACTTTTATCAGGACCGTATTTTCTTTTCCTTTCTTTTTCCCTTTCTATTTATTTTTATTTTTATTTTACACTTTCAGTGTTCTCAAAATGCTTGTTTGGTTTCACCACTGCTACACAGATTTTTAAAATTTTGTTTTGATTTTTCTTGCCTGTAATTAATGCGTGTTGTTTTTAATCAATTAAGATACATATATTCTGAATTTTCTTTGTTTTTTTTTCTGTGGGGCATTTATAAAATATTACATCTAAAAGAAAGATAATACAAAACAAAAAGGAACAATTGCAACAACAGTAGTAAATTCTAATATAACGGAAAGCAGTAAAAAGAGAATCAAAAACGACATGTGATAAAATCTTCGAAGTAATTCTCAACATAATTTTTACATAGCGACAGAGAACAGCCGAACACTGAACGCAAAGGTGCTTGACAGAGATGAGAAAAAAAGAAGTCAGATCCTGAAAGAAGATACACAATTAAAATCAAAGTATTTCTCTAAGGTGAGGCTGCGGTTTTAAACTCAAGAATTGTCAAATTATGTTCGACATTCTATTGTATTTGAAGCTGCATTCTGACTTTTCGAAGATCTCATATGTAAATGACGAATTTTGTTACAGTGTCCCAAAATACATCGTATCTATAAAATGTCATCAACGAGAATTGTGTGTGTGTGTGAGTGTGTGTGTGAGTGTGTGTGTGTGTGTGTGTGTGTGTGAAATACTCCAGGAGGTATTTCAAACTCACAATTTCACTCTTCATGCGTGATTTTTAGATGATAAAACATCAGGCGGGCAAAATTGTTACCACTCCAGACAAAATGCTTTGCGAAAATTTTTCCGGTTCTTTGTGTTCTGAGTTCAAAATTACGTCGAAGTTAACTTTGCCTTTAATCCTTTTAGGGTCGATAAAATTACATAAACCCCAGTTGAGCACTGGGGTCTATGTAATATCCCAAAATTTTAGGCCTTGTACTTATAGAAGAAAAGATTATTTCGGGATAGTTTCGGAAAACCGTTGAGATATGGTAACGTCGCTTGAAAACAGACATCGACGTTAAAAAATATAGGCGTGACTGGCAGGTGACTGTATTGGTAGCCGTGATGGGGGTTTGTTTAATAATGATAATGAGGTCATTAGGGGACAAATATTTCTAGACAATAGTCAGCACGATATTGAGTTTTTTTTTTGAAATTTCAAAAGCAGCGTTTGTAGGATCCTCCACACTGCTGTTCAGACAACTGTCCCTGAAACCAAACCCCAATGTCTTAAAAATCATTTTAGGATAATTTAGTCCTCGAGAATGTAACTCCATATGTTTGGCAATTGCAGACATAATTCTCGGGCCTTGTGCCTAGAGTAGAAAAGAATTGCAGACCTGATTATCGCAGTAATTTCCTATTTGATGTTCATAAAATCATAGAGATCCAATAACTTTATTTCAATCAAACGTTTCTTACCATAATTAAAAGTGGTACACACTCCGAATAACGCGTAAAAAGTAGGAAAAATATTAGACTTATTTTGAATAGAGTTTCGCCCTGGGCACAGGTGAGGATTCTTCAACAGTTCACGGCAGGCACATCAAGCAATACAAGTCGCTGAATCTAAGAAAGATCGAGACAGTGTCGTAATTGTTTGCCGTTCATTGAGTTTTTGCTGATTTGTAAGTATTTATTTCGTTGGGATTCACAATAAAACGGGGAGCAGAAGGGCGTCTACAAGACATGCTAATCGAGTTGAAATGAAATTGAATCTGAAACAAATTCGATTTTACGAACGTCAAATCGGTAATTCCTGATTATCACTGTTGGAATGTATTTGATCACAAGATTTTGGTTGACCAGTGTTAAATCTGGAGTTAAACTCAAGCTTCATCGCTGTTTTTAGTTGTTGTCATTGTGCTTACCCCTTCTTCATGTGTATTATTGTAAACACAGAAGAAAATTCCTCTGTCTATATAATTTAGCGAAAACAGGAAAGAAATGTTAGCCAAGCTCGAGGAAAATATAACGTCAGTGTGCTTGTGTGTGTGTGTGTGTGTGTGTGTGTGTGTGTGTGTGTGTGTGTGTGTGTTGTGTGTGTGTGTGCGTGCGTGCGTGCGTGTCTGTCCGTTTCTGTGTGGGTGTGTCTGCATGCGTGTGTGTGTATCTGCGCCGTGTGTGTGGTGTGTGTGTGTGTGCGTGCGTGTCTGTCCGTTTCTGTGTGGGTGTGTCTGCATACGTGTGTGTGTATCTGCGCCGTGTGGTGTGTGTTGTGTGTGTGTGTGCGTGTGTGTGTGTATCTGCGCCGTGTGTGTGTGTGTGCGTGCGTGCGTTCTGTCCGTTTCTGTGTGGGTGTGTCTGCATGCGTGTGTGCGTATCTGCACCGTGTATGTGTGTGTGTGTGTGTGTGTGTGTGTGTGTGTGTGTGTGTGTGTGCGTGCGTGTCTGTCCGTTTCTGTGTGTGTGTGTGTGTGTGTGTGTGTGCGTGCGTGCGTGTCTGTCCGTTTCTGTGTGGGTGTGTCTGCATGCGTGTGTGTGTGTGTGTCATCCACCATTTTAAACTGTTATTACATTCGTTGTCGACAAAGTAAGTATACAACACATTTAAGAAATTGGAAGTTTGATAGTACGAAGATAAAACGAAGAAGAAATAGAACGACTTTTATCTCTTGATAAGTAACGTATATAGTTATTATCGTTTAGCCCCCAGGTCAATCCAAATCAAATGATTAAATACATTCCAGTCATGACCATCCAATCTTTTTCTAGAGGTACATAGAACTATGTGTGGAGGCACATGGCCTAGTGATTAGAGCAGCGGACTCGCGGTCGGGAGATCGCGGGTTCGAATCTCAGACCAGGAGATGTGTGTGTTTATGAGCGAAACACCTCAGCTTCACGCGGCTCCGGCAGAAGGTAATGGCGAACTTCTGCTGACTCCTTCGCCACAACTTTCTCTCACTCTTTCCTCCTGCATCTTGCAGCTCACCTGAGATGGACCGGCGTCCCTATACCGGGAACCTATACGCCAAGGAAACCGGGAAACGGGCCCTTATGAGCCAGACATGGCTCGAGAAGGAACAAACAAAACATAGAACTATACTATGTAATATACCGTTTCCTTATTTAAAACGTTAAGATGTGTTATTAAGAAGATATGATT
>NC_043000.1:163014524-163049524 GCF_006345805.1 Octopus sinensis | reverse complement strand
GAGTGTAAACTGGTTGTGACAAGAAGTGAAGTAAGAAGAGATTCCACACTTAAAATCAACCAAGGTTAAAAGAAAATGTTCACTCCTACTAACGAATCAAATATAAGTCATCCAGCTTTAACAACGACATACTTACGGACACTAAGTAATTCCAAGGGTGTTAAGAAGCCTACACGTGAAACCGTGGAGGCGCAATGGCCCAGTGGTTAGGGCAGCGGACTCGCGGTTTCGATTCCCAGACCGGGCATTGTGAGTGTTTATTGAGCGAAAACATCTAAAAGCTCCACGAGGCTCCGGCAGGGGATGGTGGTGATCCCTGCTGTACTCTTTCGCCGCAACTTTCTCTCACTCTTTCTTCCTGTTTCTGTTGTACCTGTATTTCAAAGGGCCGGCCTTGTTACTCTGTGTCACGCTGAATCTCCTCGAGAACTACGTTAAGGGTACACGTGTCTGTGGAATGCTCAGTCACTTGCACGTTAATTCCACGAGCAAGCTGTTCCGTTGATCGGATCAACCGGAACCCTCGTCGTCGTAACCGACGGAGTGCTCCTACACGTGAAACCGAGTAAATGTTCAAGCTAATCGTAGACTTTTACTATTGGGCCAGGAACAGCAATTTCTCGTTCAAGATAAAAGCTTAGTAGTCAATACCCTGCACCCTAAAGACAAATATAACCTGGGAGTTTAAGTTTGAGATTAAACCTTGGAGATTTGAAGTAAAACCCGAGAAGTCATTTGTAAAATAACTGGAACCAAGGACGTTAACCCCAGAACTAAATAGATAAGTTGAAAATAAATTCTATTCTCAGAACTTTGATTTTCTTTGACTTCTGTCTCTCCTTCGCTTTCTTAATTTTTCACTCTTTGTCCCGTCTATAAAATATATTCAAAAGTGCCAAGTGTTCATTGTTTAGGTGTTACATTTTGATTAAGCTTATAAAATCTCATTTAATTCTTACAGGATCGATATCAACTGTGAGAAGCGTGTCAGCGATCACGCCAACTCACCGACAATATTTGGCAGAGAGCATTGACAGAGAAAATGGCGTCGATGACAGGGAAGACTTTGTTGGTGACGCCAATACTGGTAGAAACAATGCAAGTACAAGCCTTCGCAGTAATAGAGATGACGGAAGTGCAATAGCAGCTACAGAACCACAAATATCAACTACAACAACAACAGCAACAACAACAACAACAACAACCGTGAAAATCAACCGAAACGGCAATATTGCAAAGGAGAAGTCGTCCAAACTGGAGAAACCAATATTTGGTGTATTGCTATTTCTCGGTTCGATATTCATTTTGGTAGTAGGAGTTCTTCTGGAAATTTCTAATAGATACAAGCAGAGGGAAGAAAAAGCATCTCTGAAAAAATTTGATGAAAAATATACGCTTTTGTAAATAAATGTTCCCTAAGACATCTGAGGTTTAGATTTTATTTTTTGGGGATTTGAAAAGCAAATAATAATAATAATAATAATAATAATAATAATAATAATGTGCTGACAAGTACGGCTCACATCCTTAGAAAACGCCTATCAATTTAAATGTTTGAGTTGTACTATATGGAGGTATTTCCCAACTGCTCTCACCGCTTTCCCTCCTCAAGCTTTCAGTTTAATTATATTTCAACATCTCTGAACCTTCATTTGCCTTAGGGTGCTGGGTTTGTTCCGGCAAGGGACTGCATCAAACATGCAGATTGAAAGTAAATAATCTTTTCTACAATAGGCACGAGGCCTAAAATTTTGTGGGAGGGGGGGGCAGTCGATTAAATCGACTCCATTACACAACTGGCACTTAATTTATCGACCCTGTTAGGCTGAAACGCAAAGTGGACCTCGGCGGAATTTGAACTCAGAACGTAAGGACAGACGAAATACCTATTTCTTTATTACTCACAAGGAGCTAAACATAGAGGGGACAAACAAGGACAGACATAGGTATTAAGTCGATTACATCGACCCCAGTGCGGAACTGGTACTTAATTTATTGACCTCGAAAGGATGAAAGGCAAAGTCAACCTCGGCGGAATTTGAACTCAGAACGTAAGGACAGACGAAATACCGTTAAGCATTTCGCTTGGCGTGCTAACGATTCTGCCAGCTCGCCGCCTTAGATTAAAAGTAAATAATAGTAAGAAGAACAACAGCAACAACAACAACAATAACAACAACAACAATAATGGGGGAAAGAGGCACCATAGGGGTGATGCATACACTGCGCGCAGATAAATGTTTTTGCAGATTATAGTGTGGCTTACAACGCGTTGCTTACCTATGCTTTTTAATTGAACTGAATTAATTTTTTTTAAGTATCACCATTATAGTTATTTATACTCCGGTGAAATCAATAAATCAACTCGTAAATAAACGAAACCCTCGATTTCATCAGTGTACACGCACGTACGCACACACACACACACACAAATACACACACACACACAGACACACACACACACATACACACACAGAATCCCATATGTATGTATGTACGCACACGTGTCTACGCTCATAGGTACATCATGATCTATACACACGCAGACAAGGCTCGATTCACAAGGAAAAGAAAGTGAACAAAATTAAATGACCACTTGCTGATCGCGAAATTTGTGAGTTCGAATTTTGTAAATTCAATTTTTTTTTTTAAGATAATCGAACTAAATGTTCATCATTTTGAGCCACTCACCCAATGAGTATTTCTACCAAATGTTGTGAAAATCCGTTCCGCCGTTTTGTAGTAATTTTGCAAACACAAACCCAAACAGACAAAGACGAGTGATTACAATACCCGGCTTTCACTTACACGCGCCAGATAATAATAATTATTAAAGTAACACCAACTTGAAATTGTAACTTGCTGTCTCTTGAGGTCTCTGGATGAGACTTGGAGTCACCTTGTTCAAATACAAAGCAAAAGCCTAAGATGATGATGATGATGATGATGATGATGATGATGATGATGATGATGATGCTTTCAAATTTTGGCACAAGGCCAGCAAGTTCGGGGAGGGGTAAGTCGATTACGTCAACCCCAATACTCAACTGGTACTTATTGCATCGATTTTGTGTTGAATTGTTTTCTGCTGAAATAGAAAGAAATCTAATTTAACAGAAGCAGAAGTGTTTCCACATATGCATACACACACACACACACACACACACACACACATACACACATACACACACACACACACAGATGCAAACACACACACACACACACGTCAAAGGCACCATACTCCAAGTCATGACGATTTAAATAAAAATTGCATTTGATGACGTCATGTCATAGGTATGTATATACAGTAATTGTTCAAGTTGATTGACTACTTAAAATTCCAACTTGAACTGTGACTAAAACAAATTAAGTAGTGTGTTATAGCAGCCCAGCAAAGAATGGCCACAGGGGTTTATCATTGAACTGGTACATGTACAGTAGAAAGAAAGTATGAACAGGCAAAAAGTCGGAATCGGTTTAGATCAGGACATCTACCTATCTAAATATAGTAGTCGTTGTAGGCATCCGTTGGTCGTGAGAGGTCATGGACCTGCGCCCAAAGAAATCGTGTCAACTGCTGATGGTGGTGCAGCGTCTGTTGTGGTTGTAGAGGCCCACACGGGAGCGGCAGTCACGCATAAGCGACTGCATTTGAAGGAGCTCTGAGTTAACAATTCTATTCTAACAACTCAGTAATTATGCTTAATTATGTAACTGCTTTGATGTTTGACACTGCTTAGAGACGAAAATGCATTCGACTGGGATTTTGTTTTCGTTAGCGTGGCGGTGACGTCATTAACTGTAGCCAATAGTACGCCAGTATTCTCTTTTTTTGTCCGACAAGGAACGCGTCCCGTCGTCGAACATTATGATGACTTCTTTGTCAGTTATGTTTCAATATATATGGAAAATAGCAAAATATTTGCTTTTTCCGTCAGTTGGCGAATGAAAAAAAAGATTATTGATGTGCATTCCTGCAAAACAGCGGGTGTTTCTTAGTATTTTTGCTATCAGCGCAGTCGAAACAATGTCAGAAACTGAGGCGGTGACAATAAAACTGAAAGAACGGGGCTTTAGAAAACCGAAAAGATTATAAACACTCTTACAACTTGCGGAGCTTTAAGAAACCGTGTCTTCCCAGTATAGCGGCGATAACAACAGCAACAACAACAACAACAACAACAACAACAACAACAACAACAACAACAAAATGGACACGTGAGGAATATATTTCAATCCTACACGCTTATTTTACAGCTGTGTTCTACCCACAACGAAAACACAACATATACACATCAAATCTGGAAGGAAAATAACAAGATCCCCAACTTCTGGCTAAAATACCTAACAGGAACACACAAAAAGCTGGCTCAAAAAGTTAATGAAATACTAGCAGAGCCAGAGGCAATGCCTGAATGGCTCACGGAAGGGAAAAACTATCTTAATTCCCAAATCCACTGAAATGGCAAACCCGCAAAATTACAGACCGATAAATTGTCTCCTTACAATCTACAAAGTCTTTACTGCAATAATATCGCAGAGAATAAGAAAATATCTGGACGTAAACAATCTGTTTCCAAAAGAGCAGAAGGGATGCTACAAGGGCCCATACGGCTCTAAAGATCAGCTACTGATCAATATAGCCATAACTGGAGACAGCCGAAGAAAGAAGGATCTAAGTATGGCCTGGATAGATTACCGAAACGTTTTTGATAATATTCCCCACACATAGATCCTAGAAACAGTAGCTATGTACAAGGTAGCACCAATAATCATAAAATACATAAAACATTCCATGAATAAATGGCAGACAAAAGAGGTACTCATAAATATCAAATCCATCCCCATTAGAAGAGGAATATTCTAGGGAGACATGCTCTCTCCATTCCTCTTCTGCTTGGCAGTGAAACTTTTATTTGACATGCTAAACAGAACTGAAGGTGGATACAACTGTTACGGCAAAACAATCAGCCACCTCTCATATATGGATGATCTGAAATTGTACGCTACAAATGATAAATAGCTGGAAGCATTACCACAGACGGTACATGGATTTACCAAAGAGATAAACATGAAATTTGGCTTAGAAAAAAATGTGCCAAAGCAACTTTGAAAAGAGAAAAACTAGCTAAGAGTAGCAACACCACACTAGATAAAACAAATGAAATAAGTGAATTAGAGCAAAGCCAGACATACAAATACTTAGGAATCAATGAACTAGATACGATACAACACATGAAAGATAAGATAAGAAAAGAATACTACAGAGCTCAATGATTAAGATACGATATACTTTTTACTAAATTGTAAAATGAACGAATATTTGATTGGATTCAACTTATGTCTAAAACCTTTGGTCTGTAATGATAGCAAAGAAGTTCTTAGTACTTTTGTTGACATTATACAAGTTTCCATTGAAATAGTAAGGACTTTTATAATAATATGTCGTAAGAATTTTCACTTTGCTGTGTCAAATTGTGTTAGACGAAAACTCTGTTTTATGACTGTCTGCAAAGTCTAGAATGTCTGAAATGTGTGAAGTTGTAATTTCTTGAACAGCAACCTAGTGTGGAGTACAATGGGGCCATGCATTGATTTGCAGCTGTTCAGATCTGAAGAAATTTCCAATCTCGAAATAAAAGCAATGCTTTCCAGATGCAGCTTTAGCTATGCCTCAGATATGACTTTGTAATAAAAAGAAACGACCTGGGAGAAAGAATCAATTTATTGAACTTGAATATGTAAGTCGACGTAATCAAGTCGTTTAATATTGTCACTAAGCAACATTCAAAGTTATACGCACACAAATGAGTGACAGATGTTACAAACGTACTTGAATTAGAGACAAATTATACAGTGTGCATTGTGATATGTGTTCCCATTCCAGGTGGTTCACTGCGCACATCCATGACTATAACACCGACTACAAGGACATACCCATCATCACAGACATAAATATTGTTGTTTGCAATTAGAAATAATCATTAAAGGCTAATCAAATAGAGTATGTCAACAACTGTGTCTCTTGCAATCTGAAATGAATAGAGCAAACGAACAAATCTGAAAACGCATGGACGTACTGAGACTTGTTACAAAAGAAGCAAAAAAGCTCTCCAAATAATGTCGAAAGCAACTGAAATTCTATTTAAATATACGTTAGCGGTTACTGTGTAAAGTAACCAGTCCTTCCTTTGACCTGTTCCTTATCGATTTATGTACCAACCTGTGGCTAAATTGCTTGAACGAGCGGATAACTACTTTTTAGTTCATCAGCGGCTGGCATGAGGAATTGTCATACAAATATCCATGTAGATGTCCACCGAGGTAACTTGTGGTAAATATTCTCTATTTTCTTTAAGTTATGTATGTGAGGGACATTTTCACCGTTGTTTCACTCACAATAATTAAACGTATCGCTTAAATGAACTTAATTTATGCGGCTTAGTTTCACGTGCGTTCATCTATCTGTCTGCCTGTCTATCTATCTATCTATCTATCTATCTATCTATCTATCTATCTATCTATCTATCTATCTATCTATCTATCTATCTATCTATCCACACACACACATACACACACAAACACACATTATTTTAGAAGGAAAACGAGTTAGATCTAAGCAGTTTCTGCTCAGTAGCCAGGGAATTCGAAGTAACCGTCAACGTATTCTTTGAGAACATAAAAGGAAATAAATATGGTGCACTACTAAATACTATCACGTGATCATTCAATCAATGTGCCACTCTTTTAGTATATAATGATACGTTAAAAAAAGACAAGCCTTAATATATACGTGTGTCTTTGTACGCATGTGTTATATTGGAAGTATTTATGCAGAACTTCCAGTTTTTTTAGGGTTATTTGCAATTAAATCGTTAGTCCTCTATGTTTAGTTAGAAATTATGACGGAGCCAGGTTCATTAACGTGTTAACACATTCTCAGTTTCATTTTCTCAATGATAAGAATGATTTTGGCGTTTTGTATCGTGTTTTAGCCATTGGCTGAGAGGATCGATCGACAAGAGTGAATGAAGAACGTGTAATAGATAAAAATTCCAAGTGATGTGAAAGGCACTACTTATATCATAATATCTTTTCTCTTCCCCACAGCAGAAAAATATTAAAAAGGTTTCTTAGATATTTCTCTGCTCTTCGTATCAATTGTGGCTTTTAAAACTTAGCTATCATCAACTTTATTCAGAAGGTGAAATCGAGAAAATCTAGAAAAGTTAATGAACGTAGGAACTAAATTGCTTCAAACTAAATATATTATAAATATAATATAAAGGAGAAAATACCTGAAATCGACACTTCTCCATTGTATTTTTTAGCGGATTGCTTGTTATATAAACCTAATCTGTTTTTATTGTCAGTATATTTAAAAAAAGCCTCAGATAAAATCTTAAAAGCTTATGTAACAGCTGACTGGTTAAGAAGTTTAAAGAAACTTATGTAATAGTTGTACAGAAAAGAAGTCCGGTTCGCAACGATGTAGTAGAAGGTTCGAATTCACCGCGTAGGTCTTCCAGCAGATGATTTCTATATAACATGCTTCAAAGAAAAGTTGTTTCCTACACACAAACTCACTCTCTCTCTCTCTTTCTCTCTCTCTCTTTCTCTCTTTCTCTCTCTCTCTTTCTCTCTCTCATAACGCGCGTGCACATACACACACACACAAACACATACACATAACACGAAAGCACATACGCATGACTACACAATGCTAACAACGTCGTTAGACATTTTCGTGTACAGGACATCCAAGGTTTCAACACGCACTTGTGTATAGCAGTAGAGCAAAGAATACTCTCTCTCTCTCTCCCTCTCTCTCTCTCTCTCCCTATTTATATAGTGATATATATATATATACATATATGCATACATACATACATTATGGCTGCCCACTCGTTATCGAGTATGGCCATTGCACGAAGCTTAACTGTTACTGGTGCTGTGATCGAATGTGACTTTTTAGCCCAGCTAAAGATCTACATACATACATACGTACATACATACATACAATCATACATACATACATACATACATACATACATACATACATACATACATACATAATACTCATATTGATGCATACATACATAAATATAGATAGATAGATAGATAGATAGATAGATAGATAGATAGATAGATAGATAGATAGATAGATAGATAGATAGATAGATAGATAGATATTATTTATGTTCGTGTGGATGTATATAAATATTTGTTTTTACATACCTTTGGAAATAAGAAGAAAGCATCTTGTTAGCAGGCTCACAAGTAGCATACAGTGTAGAGTAGGTTTCATTTTTTGCCGTGCTTCTAAATGAGTGATGTGAGAGAAGTTTCATAATTTTATCATAAATACATTTTCCAAAAAAATTGTCTTATATACATCTGAGATTTTCCATCTCTCTCTCTCTCTCTCTCTCTCTCTCTCTCTTTCGCATGTGCATATTCGTTTGCACTCTTTCCCATTTTCTATATCTGCCTCTCTCTTTATAGTCGTTTCGTAACTCCTAATTTGTTATTACATATACACACCCATATACAAACGCACATGAACTTACAAGCTAGTTGAAATTTACTTTCCGCTATTCGTGAAGGATACATAAGTTAGAAAATCAAAATAATTACAATAGACATACCAATTAAATTTGCTATTACTATGTTTTTCTCTGCATATTTACATCTGCGCTGTAAGGTTGTAGATTTTGAAAGTGCAAGAAATTTTGTATAATATTGACCTTTCTTCTACTTCAATTATTACATAGTCTAAAAAATTTGCAGGGGATTCCGAAGTTGTCTGGAGGCCGCTGTTGAAGCCAATGGCAATTTTATTGATTAGATTTACTCTTTAGTATTTCAAGATATTTTTATGTAATTCTGGTGAATATATCTGTTAAAATGAGATGCCAGTGTTATTTTGCGTAATTTAGACGACAGTTGATTCATCACACCGTGTATATATATATATTTAAATATATAATATAAATGATATAAATGATATATATATATATAAACCGTAAACATGAAATACGAAGACAAACTTTTGTATGCGAACAATGAGAATAACAAATAGAAAACAAGACAAGTAACATAAAGAACGACCCTTCATCAGTTGTCGGCTGTCTATCTACTCCTCATTCACAATATGCGCCTTCGAGAAAGCAGTTACTACTCCCGCGAACTAAAATAAAATTTGAGATTTGCGGAGGGTCAAAGCTGGTAACAAAAACAGGACAGTAAAAGCAAACAGTGAGGGCCGCTAGGCCACACGAGGTGAGGTGGAAAACGCTGGAGACACAATTTTTGACTGGAGGGAGGAAAGATAGGAGAGGAGACAGACAATATGCATATGTATATTATATATATATATATATATATATATATATATATATATTATATATATATATTATATATATGTTTGTTTATCTAGCTGTTTATCTGTTTATGTATGCATGTATGTATGCACATGTATTTATGTATGTATGCACGTATGGAATGGAGTGAAAACTTTTGAGGAGGCCAGGATGACACATGCAAGACTCAAGAGAGATTTAATGAAGAATGTTGCGATCAACAAGAATGTGAATCTCAGCGACCTTTTTGTGCTCACAATTTGTGACAAGTGATACCTTTCTTTTGCGGGGCTCAAATCTCATCTGCACACCCATAAAAACGCACCTCCAGCAACTACTCTGTCAATATATCTATGCATCCCTTTCAGAGCCGTGTATGCCATAATGTCTGCAAATCTAACGGAAGCCTCAAAAGACATTTTAAGATTTACAAAGATCAGACCTTAGCTGCAGCTCTTAGTGGTTCAAATCAGTTATGCAATCTATGTGGGTGTCTTTTCAATACATTGTCTGGATTAAAAAGCCACATTAATCACCATGATGGCTCTAATGTATAAGTACAAGAGGTGATCAGACTCTTCATAAGGAGTAGACAACCACTATATATATATATATATATATAATATATATATATATATATAATATATATATATATATATGGTTTAAAATTGAGAGTTTGCATAAAAGGAAACAAAACGCAATGTATTATCCAAACATAAAGTATTTTAAAATCAAAAATTATGAATAAGTTTATGACTGGGCGCTTACTCAAAGTAGCCGCCCTCAGCTTCCACCGCGGTTTTTTTCTTGGTTACAAGCTCGGCCTTGGTGTTGCAGTCAGAGCATTTAGAGACCTTCTCAACTGCACCTCACACATAGTAAATCATGGGATTACAATTGGGAGAATTAGGAAACCATAACTTGGAGTTGATAAAGTTGTAGAAATCATCCGACAACCACTTCGGTGTCTTTTCTGGGGATATGGTAAGGAGCCAAATCCTGCTACTAAACATATGCCTTTCCAACAGCAACCCTTTCCAGCTAGGACTTGACCACCCACAGTTTCCAACAGCGTCACTGCCATCTGAATTGAGCCTAAAGCGTTGTTCAAAGATCTGGGATGAATCTTAGCATGCAGACTCAATGAGAAAACCTGCTGTGTTCTTTCTGGCTCGCCACGGCTTCGTAGTCTCCGTTGCAGACTGTTCAAGTTAGTCTTGCAGCCAGCCCTTACAGCTGGTTGTTCACCAATACATCAAACTGGTCCTGAAAAGGCGATATAAAAAAATCATTAAATTTAACCTGAACTACCTTATATACAGATAGTGACCTTTCATTGAATGAGATAAAGTCTACAATTGAACCTAATTCCAAAATGCTAGTGTTGTTATTTAGCCCTGAATAAGTTTCTGTTTCTCTCTTCGACAAAAGATAGTTCTACAGGAGCCGAAATGGCTAACGATTTTAATCTTTAATACCAAAAGTATCGTTTTTAATTGGAAGTTTTTCTCAAGCTTTCAAACATTGAAACGAGCCAATTAAGGAACTTCTATGTAGCCGATTGACCTACAAGAAATTACAGTAAATCACACCCTGTCTGAAATCACACCCCGAAGTCTTGCCAATGGAAGACACACTGGACTGTGTAGCCTTAGATAAAAAAAAAAAACTGGATGGTCAGTGCTGGGACATTTTTGATTTGGGGTTTGATTTTGATAGATCTTTCATGAAACACAAAGTTAACATAAACCACACAACTCTGACATATTCGGCAATTAAATTTTGGTTGTTTTATTTTCAAATTTAACAGTCGTATTACCTGATTTCTTTTTCTTGCTTTTCATTTTATTCTTGTCTGAGTTTATTCAAAATCTTCTTTCTTGGGAAGTGATTCATATCAGTGTGCAAGGCAAGTATTTACAGTGAGAATATCAAAGACACTTCTCCATTGTATTTTTTAGCGGATTGCTTGTTATATAAACCTAATCTGTTTTTATTGTCAGTATATTTCAAAAAAGCCTCAGTTAAAATTTTAAAAGCTTATGTAACAGCTGACTGGTTAAGAAGTTTAAAGAAACTTATGTAATAGTTGTACAGAAAAGAAGTCCGGTTCGCAACGATGTAGTAGAAGGTTCGAATTCACCGCGGAGGTCTTCCAGCAGATGATTTCTACTACACATTGTTTGACCAATGATATGAGGGCGGAATTTGGACATCGAACAAATGCGAGTCATATATACAACGCATGAAGGGTATTTGATGACACTTAATTATCAGCATATTACTCTCTTCAAACCGATTAAAAAGTTTTTATTTCTTTCAGATCATCTATAATAGATGAAAAGTCACAATCTTTGTTGTCATATATGCAGAACACAGCGACTTAGAAGTTGCCAACTTTCTATAGATGCAAGAAATTTTGTGCACAAAGTTCGGATGGAACTGGAAGCTATTGCTGGGAATCTTTCAAACGTATGAAAGATAAAAAATTCGAAATATTCGGACACCATAAGGACACTAAAAATCAACGAGGTACATTGCCAAAAGGGCGAAGTTGTCTCTCAGAACCACAATGCACAAGGACATTCGATACAAGTCGTATATGCTGAGGAGAAACTAATTCATCCTCGCAAAGACGCTGGGAAACTGTTTGATTTGAAACAAGTAGTTACTTAACAAAGTTGTAAACCCGCATGCTTTGGAAAATCTTCAGCCAAGATCAAAAGTTTAACTGGAAAAATACCAGATGTTTATGTGCAGATCCTTTTGAGATCCCAATGTGATACACCCTAAGTTTTCAGCATCTTTTCACGGGGTTTTAGAATTAATGCTTTTGTATACGCTGAGGTGCTGGAGACACCCTGGGTGGATGACGTATGCAGTAGATCATACACGTTGCAATATGACTCAGCATTTTCTCAGAAAGCCTACGTAGCCCAAGAATAGATGTCAGATAATGTTTACTGTCACGTAACACCATACTTGTGGCCTCCAAAATCGCCAGATTTAAATCCCACTGACTACTACGTTTCGAGCATTGTTGAACGGGAACCTAGACGACATTCTCCCAATATCCATAGCATCACTGAAGACTGCCATTGTCCAGGTGACGTCCGAAATTAATAAGAACCATTGAGTGGAAGCATGTCAATAATTGCAGCCCCACGTTAAAGCAATCATTGAAGCTGAAGGCGGATTTATAAAATAATCTTATAAGAAAGCTTATCGAGAACATGAGCAGAAATTTATATAAGAATATGTTTCATTAAAATACATTTCGAGTTGCTTTATTAAATTACCATATATGTCCTCAAATACCTCTCTTTCCTTCTCATACATGTAAGCGATTAATGATGTCAGATGGCGATTACATAAGCACCTAAAGCAATTAACGAAGGCATAGTAATATGTCAAGTCATACTCATGAAAAAACGTGACGGATGACTCTTATGTGTGTGTGTATGCTTATGTAGGTTTATGCTTATGTGTGTGTATGTTTATTTGTGAGTGTGTGTGTTTACACGTAATTTTCTAGTCTGGTTTATCAAGCGTGCAATTTCCGATTTTTCTTTTAAAAACAAGCCACTTTATGTCCAACTGATATTAACCTCTTTGGGATGCCTTCGAATAAACAAGGCAACGGATTTATTTAGTGGAAGTTAATGAACTTGTGTGAGGTGGTGTAAATGCCTATCCCATATTAAAATAGATTTGTTTGAAATTTTAAGGTGTTTCCATTATTTTGTCCAACCCCTATATATATATATATTATATATATATATATATATATATATATATATAATATATATATATATATATATCTATATATATATATATAGATAGATAGATAGATAGATAGATAGATAGATAGATAGATAGATAGATGATAGATAGATAGATAGATAGATAGATAGATAGATATGCGCGTGCATGTGTGTATCATGTACTTGATCACTTTCAGATCAACCCCGACACCTGGGATAGGTGAGCACAGGTCCGTTCTGCCTGGCGTAGCTACAGCAACAGAGGTGCCACCTCCTACGAATAGGGTCGAAAGAGCCCAAAGAAAACGTGAGCTGCGCCTGGTCCAGAGCCAACTCCTTGCCTTCATTCCCAGAAGACCAACATGCTCTGGCCTGATCGACCACAGCCGGACGTACCATGCCCCTTCTTCCTTGTGATGTCCTGGTCATCGCCGACAACGACGGATGAATATTATCATGAACCTACAGCAAGGAGAAATAACAATACACCCCACTGATCAACACAAATGAAAACTAAACGGAAACATTATTAGCCAATCTAATCTATCAATTATTTAACAAAAATATATCATTAATGATGGAAGCAGTATTCATAGCGCGGCAAAATACTAAAATAAACAAACCGATAACAAACGCTGGTTACAAAAAAAACGAAACTCCAAATTTATAACATAAATCTATTGATAAAAATTCAAATCCTGGCGGCAATGGTTCCAGCTATTACCCTGTAATATTTCTTCCTGAAAACGAGACTAAGAAAGTCTGCAAACGTTGACGATGGATTTAAGGACCTTAGTGTTAGTATCAATCCGTATATATAAAAAAGAGGAGCTTAATCATATACTGAAAGGCAAAAAAGAAAGAATTCTTTCAGCAAAGGGAAAAGTCGTCGGCGATGTTTCGTATGTCGTAGATCAGATTTCCGTCGATTTCCGTAAAAAACTTTTATTTTTTTACATAAGTAATGAGAGCGAAAGAGACTAAGAGGAAGCGATTTTACGACGAGAAGGTTTCACTTTGAAATCGGCCTGTGTGCGTTTGATGGGGTGTGGGAGACAGACAGTATGTTGTGTAAGTGAAGTGCTTCTGTTAGTGTGTGCGAAGAGACAGAGAGAGTAATGTGTGAAAGAGAGAGATAACTGATTTTTTTACTCGGTGTATGTGTATATGTATGTATGCATGTATGTGTGTGTGTGTGTGTATGTATCTATGTATGTGTGTGTGTTTATGTATGTATGTATGTATGTATGGCCGGCATAGACTTTTCACACAGAACATTACCAATCGGATTTTGTCACTTTTCCTTACACATTTTGTACTGTTCGTTCCTTTTGCTGCACAACACAATGTTTACACATGCATATATATGCATGCTTGCACCCAGTTTCTGTGCACCTCTATAGACTATTAACTTTTTTTTTCCTTTGAATGCAACTCTTTTCTCATGAGAAGAATATCTCCTCATTTTATAACTCTCCCATCTTTTTCTTACCATTTCACCATCGTCACATCAACAGAGACATTAAGGCTGCACAGTAGCAGTCGACAAGGCATGTATAACGATTAAATAAAAAAAATTTTGTCTATATCTTCGATCACTGTCATTATTCCATTGAGTCAACCTCATTATTTTCTACATAGCAGACTGTTACATAAACAGGCGCCGCAAGGTAATCTTTCGTTTTAATTCGAAATAATGTAAACACTGAATCGGCCATACATACATACATACATACATACACACACACACACACGTACTTACACACACACACATACATGCAGACATACACCGAGTAAAAAATTACGATGAATCGGCCATACATACATACATACATACATAAACACACACACATACATAGATACATACACACACACACACACATACATGCATACATACATATACACATACACCGAGTAAAAAATCAGTTATCTCTCTCTTTCACACATTACTCTCTCTGTCTCTTCGCACACACTAACAGAAGCACTTCACTTACACAACATACTGTCTGTCTCCCACACCCCATCAAACGCACACAGGCCGATTTCAAAGTGAAACCTTCTCGTCGTAAAATCGCTTCCTCTTAGTCTCTTTCGCTCTCATTACTTATGTAAAAAAATAAAAGTTTTTTACGGAAATCGACGGAAATCTGTGCTACTACAACCGAAACTATGCCAAGTCGTCTTCTGAATACGGCATGTCTAAAAGGAAAGCTGTTCAAAACATACGTCTATGCGTGCGCGCACACACACACACATATTCTTAAGTACATACACACTCATATACATACGTTTGTTTGAGAATTTATTTTATTCTTACCAGTGTAAACCGGTTTATCGAGTTGTACCAGTTTATGCCAAAGAAATATAAAGCAAGTATTTGGCAATAAATTTAGACCGATCCAGAGTAACATTTATTAACTTCTAAAATTTACTTGCTAACAGGTTAAAAATAATGTTTCCCATTTTTTTGATAATATGGAACCACGCGGCTTAATGGTTGCGGTGTTATACTAATGATCGTAAAATTGTAGTTTCGATTCCTGGACAGGACGATGAGTTATCTTCTTGAGCAAAACCCTTCATTTCGAGTTGCTCCAGTCCACTCAGCTGGCAGAAAAGTGTAACCCCTTGACGGACAGTCCAATGAAGAATATATACGCCACAGAATCAAAGGAAACCGGCTTTATGAGCCTATGGCTTACGAATGACCTTTAATTTTTTTCTATGGTCGGTTGACAATAGAAGTTAGATCCATGACATCGAATATAAAACACATTAAAAAGGAACTGTATCTTCAATAAAGAATCTTCACTTGACATAAAATTTAGCATCAATAGCAATAATTTCTCACAGAGTAAGCCTCTATGTGGGCTCGGCCTGCTAAAAATAGCAGTTAATTCTTTCTCAAACTATACACTACTGACTTAATTACTTTGAACGGGGATATGCGAAAACATAAGGGCTTGACATAGCCAACACGCCGTTGATAATAGGGATGTGAGCAGCAACAAAGTGTATAGGTAGATATTAACCGGTTTAGATGATACCTCGTTGTTGTATTTATTCCTTTAAAACTATCTGGAAGAATGAAAGACAAGATTGATCCCGCTAGGATCTGAAGGCAGAATGCAGAATGAAAAGAAACCCATCAAATACTGATATTTCAGAGGTTTCCAAGTTATTCTAGGGTAAGATAGCTCTGTGCTGACTACACCATCCTGAGGAATATTAATAATAAATAAACCTGAAACATGATTAAAGTTGCCGCACTGCAGTCAACATTCAGACTCATTCCTCCCTTGCATAACTCTATCTAACTTTTGGTGACTTGAAATTTTGGGAGTTCTTTCCTTGATTCCTATTGCAGATAATTTTCTTCAACGTAAATAAATTTCTTTTAATTACTGTTAAAACTTCCATTACTTGATTATTTTTAGCTCACCACATTAAGCAGAGTAGCCTGCAATGCATCAGCAATTCCTGGGGAATTTCCTTTGATATTATTTTTAACTATACTCTGATCACGTACGCACGCACACACACACACACACACACACACACACACACACAATATCTTTTATCTTTTATCTTTTACAGGGCTGAGTTCATACTGATGCACCACCTGTAGTTATTCGCTGTTGTTTCCGATATTGTTTTTGGTGAAGTTTTGGACGGAGCTGCCATTCTTTGCGTCTCCTGCCGCGATGTGGGTTCATCTGGCTTCTCAGATAGAAACCTGTCCAGACGTTCTTTGAAAACCTCCACATCAACACCATGTAGATCTCTAAGGGTACCTGGAACGATGATGAACAATTGCGGGCCCTTGAAACCGAGAGTATTGAGGAAGATGGGATCTTTGGTATGATGCAGTGCTGTTCAGTTCGAGGATGTGTATAGCTGTCAATTTCAAAACTGGGAGCGAAACCCTCCAAGAGCTTACAAATATATATCACCACATCTCTCTCTCTCGTCTTCTCTCCAGGGAATAGAGACTCAGCTCCTTTAGCCTCTCCCAGTAGCCCATCTTTTGCATCGAGTCAATCTTCTTTGTGTATTGGCGCTGGATTGCTTCGAGTTCCACAGTTTGTTTCACACTCTCTGGGGTCTATAATTTGGTGCAGTAGTTCAAGCGGCTGAGAACGAGTGCCTTCCACAGGGGTAGCAAGGCTTCCCTTTTCCTGGTTCTGAAAGTCCTCAGAATCCATCCAGCCACTCCCCTGCACAGTGCTACCATCTTGGTAATATGCACATTGAATGTTGCATCATTGCTCATGTGAACCCCCAGGTCACGCACCCACTCTGACTCTGGGATCTTATTACCTTCTGGTCCAGTGTATTCCGATTTTAGCCTGGTGTTGGACCGGTAGTGGAGTGCCTAAAATTTCGTAACATTGAACTGCATGCTATTTATGTTAGCCCATTTGTAGATTTCGTTCAGGTCTTCTGCAGTTTTATGATATCTTCTGGGTTCCTAATTGCCTGCAATGCTTTTCGTGTCGTCTGCATAACTGGTCAGGTTGGCTGACTGTACCATGGAGAGCATGTCTGAGAGGGCCACCACAAATAGTAGTGGCCCTAGTACAGTTCCTTGTGGGACTCCGCCGAGAATTGGTGTCTCTTCAGAATGAGCACCATTGGCTACAAGTGTCTGACTCCTGCCCTTCAGAATATCATGCAGTCACTCTCCCAGTTTCCCGGTGACACCAAAGTTTCGCAGGTTGTGACTTATCATGCCATGATCAACCTAGTCGAAAGCCTTAACAAAGTCGAAGTATATCACGTCTACAGCTGTCTGGTTTAGCGGTTGTTCCAGTACCCAGTCATGGTGCTGCAGCAAATGTGTCAGGCAGCTCCTCCCTGGACGTAAGCCATGTTGCGTGTTTGTGAGAAGGTTGTTTTCTTCTAGGAACGCGAACAGCCTTTTTCTGACAATGCGTTCCATTGTCTTCTATCATGTGAGGTCAGAGAGATGGGCCTGTAGTTTTTAGCATCTGCTCTGCTCTCTCCTTTATGGACAGGGCATATTATACCCTCTTTTAGGTATGTATATATATAAATATGTATGTATGTATGTATGTATGTATGTATGTATGTATGTATGTATGTATGTATGTATGTATGTATGTATGTATGTTTGTATGTAGGTATCTATGTATGCATGTATGTATGTATATATGTATGTATGTATGTATGCATGTATGTATGTATGTATGTATATATGTTTGTATGTATGTATCTATGTATGCATGTATGTATGTATGTATGTATGTATGTATGTTTGTATCTATGTATGCATGTATGTATGCATGGTTTCTGATAATGTAACGGTAATTATAATTCGCTAAGGTTAAGGAGGTCAAACTATTATATCTTCATACTATTGTTGTGTGTTAAGATTTAAGATTTATGACGTGTGCCGTTGCAGCGGTAATACTGTAACTTCAACAAAGACTTGCAATTGATATAAATGACATTATTATAATTAAATATCTTATGGTACGTGAATACTCCTCAATGTCTTCTGGGTACAAATTTCGCCTGAGTTCTGCGGTCAGTAATATAACCTAACATTGTGGTTGACTATGCGCTAGTCAAATCTCGCCGCATTGTGACCACACTAGATGGTGAAGGGGCATGTCTCAGTGGTTAGGGCTCCGGTCTCACAATCACGAGGTAGTGAGCTCGATTCCAGGACCGGGCTGTGTGTTGTGTTCTTGAACAAGACCCTTTATTTTCCCGTTGCTCCAGTCCACTCAACTGCAGAAATGAGTTGCAACATCACTGGTGCCAAGCTGTATTGGCCCCTTGCCTTTCCATTGGATAACTTCACTGGTGTGGAGAGGGGAGGTCGGTATGCATGGGTCACTGCTGGTCTTTCATAAACAACCTTGCCTGGACTTGTGCCTCGAAGGGTAACTTTCTAGGTGCAATTCCGTGGTCATTCATGACCGAAGGTATCTTTATCCACCCCTCTGTATATATATATATATATATATATATATATATATATATATATATATGTATGTAAATATATATATATATATGTATGTATGTATGTATGTATGTATGTATGTATGTATGTATGTATGTAGGCATGTATGTATGTATGTGTGTGCGTGTGTGTGTATTATATATAGATAGATACAGATATGTATATATATATATATATATATATATATATATATAATATAAATTGGACATGGGCGATCGTTGTATTCTTTCTTGTCTTGAGGTTCATACCCAAACGGCTGTGTGGATTCGCGTGAAAAATGGCACACATGTAGAGACTGCTTTATAGATTGGAATGCGATTTGTATTTTTTCCTAGCCCCCATAGTTACCGAGAAAATTGATTAAAACTTTTCTAATGGAATTCCCCTCTTTGTTCCGCCATTAAAACAACCAATTGCTCACACAGCCGGCATATTCCATTTCGCTAGCAACAAGGTGGGAGTACAGGATGACAGTCAGCCAAAACTTTGGATTTCTTCTTTCACCTGTTTGTGGGGTTAATAATCTAAATCTTTAGTTACAGTTTCTCATCCAAACTAAATAATTGACAGAATTGTCGGATTAAGACAGTAGGGTGTTTTGAGGGAGATTTGGCTGCTATTTCTACCAGGGCTAGCTACCATGTACAGGTCTAAACTTAATTTTCATTCACATATGCCTAACCGAACGAAAACGGTCACAGCCACATCATCCAAATAGAGCAGGTGAAACCGGGCTTAGCTGCTAGCATATATATATATATATATATATATACACACACATACAATCACACACACACATACATAAAGATATAAACATATAAACAGCGAATTAGGTCATTAAAAATATAAAACCTGCTGCTACTAAAACTAGTAGACAACAATTTTCAATATACCAACGGAATGTTATGATAATGTAAATGATACCTTTGTAAAACATTTCTCATACTGGTTGTAGCTTTTCTAGATCTTAAAGAATTAGAATGTTAATGTGGTTTCAGTTAGAAATTTTAGAATATTCTCCTTTTTTATTTCTGATTTAACTATATTCTAAAAATGTGACCCACATATCAATTATCTGGTGCTAAATTAGGTATCCTGCAGCCACAGGAGGTTTCATTTCAAGAAGTGTTGAAATTTAATTATTCAAGCGCACCAACATACGCAGACACACACATACAGCGAAACGCAAACAAACACACACAAATACACAGACACACATACACACTCAGCGTAACGCAAACACAAAAAGTGAAGCACAAGAGTAAGGACTGTTTCCTTAATTTCTTTGCTTTACGTTCATTATGAGATGTGTGGTGCATTAGTCCACCTAATGAAGCATCACCACCTTGCTGTTGCACATATACTTAAATGATTCTGATCTTCCATCCATGTTTATCTTCCACTGCATGTAATCGTTGTTCTCATTGATATCCAGTGAAATTTATTTACTGGCCAACCAATGTGATCATTGCCACTTCGCGAAGTGGGTTGTCACTAAGCAGTTTTCTTTACTTTTCCAGTGGTGTCCAGCAAAGTGAAATCCTCCTTCTATAACAGTATCTGGGGCGTTAGGTAACTTATTGCATAGTTCTAATTATTAGATTATGCATCAATATAGCAGAGTTATTAATAATGAAAAATGAGTGTGCAGTAAAGAAAATGAAATCTCAGATATCAGATATCAGTAGCTGGAATAAGAACTACGATGAAAGATAGCGATAAAAAAAGCATTAATTTGTCTGGTGCATTCCATTTAATCTATTGTAATAAAAGCGAAATTCTGTCTGTCTGGAGTCCTTGTATCTCACTGTACATTTGCTCTACATAGACATATATCCTTTTGGAATCAGGATAATCCCGGGATTGAAAAGCTGCCCTTCATATGGTGCTTGAAATCCAGCATTGGGATTTGATTTAAAAGCACTTTGCTATTTCTAGCAAGTAAAGCTTAACTGATTCACGCAATCTTGCTTGGCGTTTGTCAGAGGACATCATAGATCAAGGGGGGAGATAAATGACATTCGCTTCGTTAATTTTACGTCGAGATAAGAACTATGAGAAAAATTGGTCAACAGCTGGAATTCAAATTAGGACTAGAACAATAGAATGATTGCATTAATCCTCATCCGTCCTTCACCTCTGGTCAAATACGACCGGGTATATAATCACTATAAACGTATTATAGTCATGCTATTTGGCTCTATTTATTTTCAGGCTTCAGGCTCAATTAGCACTCCGCACGAGCTAGTGTAAGAGTCCGCACGGATTACGGCTTTTAGGCTAATTATAAATAAATGCTACGCATAAATACAATTGACCGTAGCGCTGAATGGAAAAGAGTACGTAATATACTATTTTGCAGTTGCGTAATGTGGCGAATAAGTCGTATGAGTTGTAGTGGTTTTGTGTAAGACGATTAAATGAATGATAGTTATTTTATCGACTTAGTGTGGATGAGATGCAAAGATAACCCGGGAAATAGAGAAAACTGAATAACAATTTCTTATGCAGGAAGAAGGCTGGCAATTTCAGAAATTGGCTACTACTCTTTTACTTGTTTCAGTCATTTGACTGCGGCCATGCTGGAGCACCGCCTTTAGTCGAGCAAATCGACCCCAGGACTTATTCTTTGTAAGCCTAGTACTTATTCTATCGGTTTCTTTTGCCAAACCGATAAGTAACGGGGACGTAAACACACCCCACCATCTGTTGTCAAGCGATGTTGGCGGGGACAAACACAGACACACAAACACATACACATACATACATACATATATATATATATACTTATATATATATATATATATATATATATATATATATATGTGTATATATATATATATATATATAATATATATGTATGTATATATATATATATATAATTGGGCTTCTTTCAGTTTCCGTCTACCAAATCCTCTAACAAGGCTTTGGTCAGCTCGAGGCTATAGTAGAAGACGCCCTGTGGTTGGTAAGCAAGCTACTTACCACACAGCCACTCCTGCACCACTCAAATACTGTTTACAGTCTTTGGATTATTTGATTGGTAGTTTATTTTATCGAACCCGGTAGTACGAAAAGCAAAACTGAATTCAACATGATTTGAACTCAGAATTTTAAGTGCTGGAATTAATAGAATTAAGTATTTTGTCCGACACCCTAAAGATCCTGTGAATATGCCGTTGAAAAACTAAATAATGCAAAATATTCAGTTCTGTGTTTCTACTACACTATCTAATTTGTGAAAATTGTTCAATTAATATTTGAATAATTAACTTATAGCGACTTAGAGTGTTTGAAGTGGCAGAGTTGGCTAAGAGAAAATTACTTCAATTCGTTTCTCCTCCAAGAAAATACTGAAATCTCTATGCAAAACCTTTGAAAACAACATCAGTCAATAAGGCAACACCTAGGCGATCCCTTAATCTGTTAGAAATAACAGATAAATCACAGTCTACTCGCTTAAGTAAGAAAATGATAGACTGAACAATGCAGTCCTGTATAACACTAAAAAACGAGATGATCACGACTGGAACGCGTCTGATCAAAGATTTACTCCATCAGGGTCAGAAACTCTAGGAAATGGGGGAATGAGCCATTGCATGTTCACTCGAACAGCTAAAAACAGCAGCCAAATTTCTTACAAATCATACCCTGCCGTCATAAAATTGGAAGGACACATTGGAAAATGTAATCCTGAATAAAAGGTGGGATGGTTACAACTGGGACGTTCATATTTGAAGGTCAGATAGATCTGACATGGAACTGAACCACAAGAAGCAGCATAACGCCACCACTACCACCACCGCCACCGCCGCTGACGACGACGACGACAACAACAACAACGATAACTTCCCAAATGACCTCGTATTTATTTCTTCCTATACTTAATAACATCGCTGTTATTACTGCATCTTGAATGCTGCTGGGGCATCCGATGCAGATGGGAACGTAATTATCGAATATTATTTGAAAAGCAGGAAAAAAGGAAACAAAAGCGAAGCGTAATATACCTGGCAAGTGATGGAATGCCAATACTCTAACTTAAATATTTGACAATTAATGTTTTAAAATTATTTGATGAAACATAAATACGGAAATATGGTTGCTGCTGTTGTTACGATTGTTGTTGAAGCCAGGACATTACTGATGGAGGAAGCCAATGATCAAATACACTCCAGTCGTGACCAGTCCTGTTTGCTTGGGCAGAATATTTAGGATCATATTATGTAATGATTCCTTCCTATTTTTTTTAAATGGTAGTTTGCCTATAGTTTGAGGGAGATTGATCGACCAGGTTGCTTTGGGTGTTGCTTTCATTATTCAGTGTTGGCCTTGTTGAAATCGCTTCATTTAGCAGAGCCACAAGTAATCTCAAGTAAATGGCATTGAAAAATATTTTGTTGTTCAGTCAAATTCAGTACTTGATTGGTGTTATTTTATCGATCTCAGAAAGATAAAAGCTAAGTAAACTACTACAGGAAATGATCTCAGAAAATAAAAGGGCATAACTCAAAACCTTAAGATATTTTTCAACGTTTTCCTGACTAAGTAAGTCATCCATCAACCTGAATATAAATATAAATATATCCAGCGCAGACCAGACAAATCTATGATCAAAAGCATTCTAGTTCTGACCATCTCGTTTATTTTTTATCCGGTAGTGTCTCGGTGTGTATACTACATACTACATTATCTAACGTGTTATTTCTCTTTCAAAACTTGGCCTTTGAAGGATGTGGAGAGGGAGAGAGAGAGAGAGAGAGAGAGAGAGAGAGAGAGAGAGAGAGAGAGATAGTTTGGTATTTCAACTAATGTCCGAGCACTGGTGGTAAGCCTCACATGCCATCCGCTTTAATACAATATATCCAGATTTCGGGGCGAATGGTATCATGAACTTTTGCAGTGTTAATTCCTATTTCACTTTCCACAGGAGAGACAACGCCAAGTAGAAAATGAAGTCGGACATTTAGGTAAAATCCCGGTCGACTGCTCTAATAACTAACGCATAATTATATTTTCTCTTCTCTTTCTCATCTAGAGCCTCAGTGAGCAAAACATTTCGAGAAACTCCTCTATGGCTACTGACAAACAGACACAATACTTGGAAGGATCGCAGTAAGGGTCAGTGTCAACGAATGATTAGTCGTCATCTCTATCGCATTGAAACGAAATGACTCTGAACCTGCCAAAACAAAACCCAATACTTAAAAATATGCTACAAAATAACGCTAACTCAACAGAATAACGCGTCCTCTTTTTCAGAAGTATTGGCTCGTGTTAGGGCGGCGAGCTGGCAGAAACGTTAGCACGCCGGGCGAAATGCGTAGCCGTGTTTCGTCTGCCGTTACGTTCTGAGTTCAAATTCCGCCGAGGTCGACTTTGCCTTTCATCCTTTTGGGGTCAATAAATTAAGTACCAGTTACGCACTGGGGTCGATGTAATCGACTTAATCCGTTTGTCTATCCTTGTTTGTCCTCTCTGTGTTTAGCCCCTTGTGGGTAGTAAAGAAATAGGTATTTCGTCTGCCGCTACGTCCTGAGTTCAAATTCCGCCGAGGTCGACTTTGGCTTCTATCCATTCGGAGTCGATTAAATAAGTACCAGTTATGCCGTGGGGTCAATGTAATCGATTTAATCCGTTTGTCTGTCCTTATTTGTCCCCTCTATGTTTAGCCCTTTGTGGGCAATAAAGAAACGAATATTGGCTCGTGTACTCTCCTCTTCTCGCAGTAACCACCTGTTATGAAGATCTATGAGGCATAAATTTCTCATCTCACCTTACATACACACACATACATACACATGTATGTATGTATATATGTATGTATGTATGTATATGTATGAATATGCATATATGTACGCATATTTCTGTATGTATGTATGTATACACACATATATATATATATATTATATATATATATATATATATATATATATACACATATACACATAACATGCACATATGTATTTACTCACACAAACATATACACAAATCAGTGAGGTAGATAGCTATCTAGATAAACAGACAGACACATATACATATACGCGCTTGACAAAGAAAATGTTGAGAGTAACTTCGAAGATTCAAGTTACTGGCTATTGTCCTGTCTTACATTTAGGTTGTTTGAGCAGGTGGACCGAGATATATGAAAATTAAATGTGATATAAACGAATTTGTAGGCAGAAGAGGGAAGAGTAAGAAGAGCAGATGTTGTGAGGGGAAGGAAGAGTGGCGGGAACCTTTTACTGGTTTGATCGAGTAATTTTCAGTTTAACCAGCCATGTATGTTAGGGCAAGTTGTATGAAGTAAACTTATACGGGGGTTCATGTAACAGAAGTGTCCTATTCAAATCAGTATTGGTGATAGCTGAATGCTTTCTTATGACTGATCCAGATTCATTGTATAGAGGATTGTGTTGTGGAATTTTCGGGTTGATAAAAGAATGTTTATAGATAACACTAGTTCGATTAGTAACAGAGTGCAAGTTAGATAGAGGTCAAAACTTGTTAATGCTACAAGTTGTTTTTTTAAAGCAAAAATCCGTTCAACTGGCTTTAAAAAAAAAGAAGTTGGATCGAAATAAGCTTTGCTACTATAGATTGCATATTCAAGCATTCCAATATATTCATAACAGAGTCATTGCAGATGTATTAATATACACATATGTAGTTATGTAACCACGTATATATATACCAACATATCCCAATAAATGTATATAGATGAGAATATTAATCTAGAAATAAATACAGACACACAAGCAAACATACATATGTAGAGACATATATACACAGATGCATGCCTATACGCATATATGTGTTTATGTATATATATGTGTGTGTGTGTGTGCGTATGTGTGTGTATGTGAGTGTGTATTTAATATTTGGTGTTGTCGATCAATTTCTTTAGAAATAAAAAACGGAACATTTACTGATGGTAGTACACAATACATTTAATAGAACCAAATTGCTATTAATTTTAATCATTGTCAGGGATTCAAATTTCATCATATCGGTTTGTTCAACTGATTGAATCACCAAATATTAAACTTTGCAAGTATGGAACTTGGAGTAGCTTGAAGCACGCACACACACACACACACACACACACACACACCACACACACATGATATATCACTAGCCACCACACATTCTTTATTTTCTCTCCTTGTTTCTTTCTATGTTCCTTTCTGTGGAAGAGCATAAGTTCAAAACATTAAAGACTTTTTCACTTCCCGAGCATTAAACTAATACATCTGTTTGTCGTTTACACCACCTGTCTTTGTCTTTTGTTTTTTTGTGAAATCTCCATATCTCTTTTCTCTTTCCCTTTTCTCTTTATATATATATATATATAATGGTATGTAAAGGAAAGAACCAAGGATTCAGGTGCAGGAAGTTAGTAAACTTCGAGCAGTCCGTAGAAGGTATAAAAATCAACTTTCAGGAACAGTAGTGCTTTATTGGAATAGAAGTTTGAAACATTTTTCCCATATCGAAGTTCGATAAGTTGAAAAAAGTTATTTTATAACTTACAGTTACCAACTAGGATTTCTGTGTATGCGAATAAACATCCAAATTTAGGGAATGGAACAGATAAAATCTCGGCTACAAATGATTCCTCGGAAGTAGCAATTACTCAACGAGGCATACTCCACAGTTAACCATATATATAATATATATATATATATATATATATATATATATATATATATATATATATATATATATATATATATATATATATATATTATATATATATATATTATATGTATGTATGTATGTATATATATAAGCTAAAAAGCTGGTTCTAAAATCTCTCTAAGAGATGATCGCAGCTAGAGATGCCATCTTGGGGTTAAAAAATCGCAGTAAATTCCGATCGAACGGAACAGCCATGTTGAAGTGTATTTTCTTTTACCTAAATGTAGGGACTTTTCAGCTTCCCACCTCACGTAGCATAGTGTAATTAAGTACCAGAATGACTTGCTCAAGAAATATTACACGAAGGCACAATCTACTACTTTTCTAACTTCCCAGTAGATAATGAGACTCACTTTTACCAGTGATTATCACGCGTAAAAAGGAGAGGAAGAGAGAGAAAAAGAGAGAGAGAGAGGAGTAGAAAGAGAGAGAAGAGAGAGAGAGAGTGAGAGAGAGAGAGAGAGAGAGGAGGTGAAAGGTTGAGTGATTGATTGCGTAAATGGGCTTCAGCTGTAGATAGAAGCGATATCTTAAAGTCAGCTCACTACGGTTATTTCTGTTTCTCATCACATATGTTTCGAAAGATATACTCACAGGAATTTTATTATACCCTTTGCTCAATTCCTCGTAGATGCAATACAACCGAGTAGTTAAGAAATTCGCTTCGCATCCATAAAGTCCTGAACATGATCACTCCACATAGCAAACATCATTTGCTATAGCCTTGAGCTAAGCCATACTTTGTCAGTGTAATTAGATAGACGGGAATACATCGATCTGTATAAAAGTACGTCAATCTGTAATTCAAAAAGTATAGTCTTATTGCAGTCTGTCCCGCCGATTCTGGAAAGTAACATTTATCCGTGCAATGTCCAACCACTTGCATGTTAATTCAGGAGCTGATTGCTCATTTGACCAAGCGACTGGATCTGCCTCGTCATAGAGCGTCTGAGAACCACCATCACTACCAACAACTTTACTACGACCACATTTAAGCTCGCAATCATATTTAGTCAAAATTTCCTGCAGTGATGAGAAATAGCATAGAATAATGTCTAGAATAATGCCTTAATTTCCTTTACTTTTGTGAATGTAATCTATCTGGGAATTATCATTTGTTTATCTGCTAATCTTTTTAGCAACTTCCCATAATATATTTTTAAATAGAAATTCGTGACAGGAAACGTATGATTCACTGCTTTAAGGTGTGGCTCATATTTATCAGCAAATTTAGTGACATGTTTTGCAAGATTGCCTTGGTGACAAAAATCAGCCAAACCCTTGTCTAAATATAAACAGGAAACTGGAGATTTCCTTAAAATGGATAAAGATTCACACTTTTTTGGTTACTTTTGTTAAGCAAAACTAAACAAATTTCTACACGTTCCTTATTAATTCTGTTTTACCAGTTATAAAGCCATATCTATTAAGGCAGTCATCTGTATATTTTGTAGCAAATAGCACGACTGGAGGGGACTAATGATAGTCTGCATCTGACCATTAGTGAGTTTAAACTGATCAAAGGCGGGATAAATTTGTTTGCCTTAAAGGAGAAAAGTCTAACGTTTGACGAATATTCTGGACTAATTTGGAGGAATTTAAAATGGAATTACTCAGAATTACTGACAACTCTAAATATAACAGTTATTTGCATTTTCTTTTCATGCATCTTCAATATTAAGTTATAAGTCTTTGTATTCAGATGTCCTCTTCAGATCTTATTTGAGTAAGATTGCTGTCAGACAGTACAGAGACATCCACTAACTGGAATATATATTCATTGTCTTTAAGGAAATTATCTGGCCTGCTCAAAATTGGAACTCTACTAGTGACAATAGTTTTGTCTAAGAATTCAGTGATTGAAAAGGTATTGCTAGGTCACTGATTTTTGTTATGGTAAATCAGTAGCTCTTGAAGGTCACTGAAATTATTTTGAAAGTAACTATTCTGGCTGTCCTCATGAAAAACCTGAACGGAACCCAACTCACCATTGTTCAAATAAACCACTAATCCTTTATAGAATGCGAGGTCTGACATTCCATCCATTACTGTTGGAGCAGTTGCAGTGAGCGCCTGGAAACATTGCAGATTCCAAACTCTAAATCTCGGCTTGTGCTTCACCGAGGACCGTAGATTTTTCTGAGAGACGAGCAACGGAAAGACGTGTCGCAACTATAGAAATCTATCTACTAGTGTTAACCTTAGTGCGTGCCAGAGCGTCATCAACGACAGTTTTTCGGAATGTCTTGGAGGCAATTTTTAGCAGTAGACAAATTTTTCAGAAAGTGGATCCTAATTGCTTTAACTGGACTCTTCAGTTCCCTAACAAAAACCGGTGCCCTTCATCGTATTGTGATTCTAGAGGCCCACTGATTTGCCCTGGTTAATACCTGCACACATTCCTTCTTCGTAATTCTGCTGTATGTCATTGACATCCACGATTTCCGCCGGTTTCTAATACAAAGAGCAGATCACAAATTTCGTGGAAAGCCGGGTCAATAATGTTGGCATCAGTATTTGAAAGATACTTGTTTTATCGATCAGAGAATCATGTAACTAAAGTAAATAGATAAACAAATAAATAAATCTCTCTATAAATAAAGCTGAAGTTGTCTGTGTAAGGCAAGTTTGGTAGCCTTCAACTAACACTAACTTCTCCGAGTCCCTGTTTGCGCAAGTTGACCAAAATTGAGAGTATGATAGAAGAAGGCTTGCTCTTCCATCCGTAGAATTCAAATCGGACCGTGTTAAGACCAAAAATTATTTACATCAAAAAGGTACTGTTTTTCTATGAAAATCCCTATTTTTTTACGATTTTTTGACTGCTGTGTCGCCATTTTTCGGTGTATTTCAACCAGAAAAATGTTCACTTAAAGAGAATAACAAGCTACATTATGCAAAAGTTTTACTTCTCAAAAATTCCAATTTTAAAGGGTCGAAACAAACCAGAGCAACGCCGGGCGATACTGCTAGTAAACAGATAAATCTCGCGCGGGATTTGAACTCAGAATGTAAATAAATCAAAGCATTCATTTCAATCCATTACACGAAATATTTTGTCACACTACGTAAGTGATAAAGCCAACGATAAAAATATAACAAGTTATACCACCAAAACTTCAAGCACAATAGAAACCACTGCTGCTACTCCTACTGCTGTAGGCTTGTTTTGGTGTTACTAATACTACGGAAACAACAAATACACCAACATTTACAAAACGTCATTCACCTGTGAAGGTATTTTAGCCCAACGAACAGATTTGTAACTAAGTGTTTTCATATGGAGACTGCTACCATTACCAACTTAAAAAGTTAATCAGCCGGTGAATATTTCCAGGTAAAACTTAATCTGCGTTCAAGTATATCTATCTATCTATCTATCTATCTATCTATCTATCTATCTATCTATCTATCTATCTATCTATCTAATCTATCTATCTAATCTATCTATCTATCTATCTATCTATCTATCTATCTATCTATCTATCTAATCTATCTATCTATCTATCTCTATCTATCTATCTATCTATCTATCTATCTATCTACCAATCTACCTATCTATCTATCTATCTATCTATCTATCTATCTATCTATCTATCTATCTGCCTGTCTGTCTGTTTGTCTGTCTGTCTGTCTGTCTATCTATCTGTATGCATGTATGCATATATATGTGAATGTATATGCAAATATTGATATGTACATATATAGTATATATATAGATATATACATATACCTATGCATATATACACACACGCACACATATACATACATACATACATACACACACACATATATAGATATAGATAGAAATAGATATATGTGTATGTGTGTGTATGTGTGTGTGTGTGTGTGTGTGTGCAACTCATTTCTACAATTGAGTGAACTGTGGCAAAGTGAAAATAAAGTGTCTTGCTCAAGAACACAATACCCAGCCCAGTCCTGGAATCGAACTCACTAACTCATGGTTATGAGCCTGACACAATAACCACCGAGACCTGCGCCTTCACCGCACGCACACACACACACACACACACACACACACACACAACACACACACACACACACACACACACATACACACACATTTTAGTCCTTTGCCTGTTTCAGCCCAAAAGCTTCGTTAATCGAAGGGCGGCGAGCCGGTGGAATTGTCACCACGCCCGGCAAAATCCTCAGGGGAATTTCGTCCGTCTTTACGTTCTGAGCTCAAATTCTGCCGAAGTATACTTTACCTTTCATCCTCTCGGGGTCGATAAATTAAGTACCAGTTTATCATAGAGTCGATGTAATTGACTTATGTCATCCCTCGAAACTGTTGGCCTTGTACTAACTGTTGGCCAGTACAGGCGCGCGTACGCGCGTGCATACACACACTTACGTACATATGTATGCATGCATGCATGTGTGTATGTATGTGTGTATGTATGTATGTATGTATGTATGTATGTATGTATGTATGTATGTATGTATGTATGTATGTATGTATGTAAGTATGTATCTATCTATCTATGTCAGGTCACTTTCGTGTGCTACTGGTAGCATGTAACCCAGTACAACCTGTTGCATGGTCGGGCCGTCGGCGTCTAAACCGGCAACCCCACCAAGCTTGCTTGGTGAGGAGGGTGTTTATTGGACACCCTGCGGCATGAAAAACAAAACCCGTCAAAAGGCGGAGAATCAACAGCCATCCAATAAATGTTTTAAGGGTGTATCATGCGCGGGGACATAGAAATAATCGGACTGAATACCCGATCGCGCGGTTAAACCATTGGGAGTGAAAGACTCCTAGCCTTTGTTAGGGCATCCTTCTAGGAAAAGATAACTCAGGTAACTGGGATAACTCCGACATAAAACCTGCGGCTCAGTGGTTACCGATGATGTTGACTTGTTCTTCTTTTCGGATTATGGCTGCTGTTGCTTAGTTGAGTGGGATTGACTCAGCGCACAGCCTTTCCTCACTTAAAAAAAAATCTTCTTGCACAGGCATTGCACGATAACAACATTGATTAAGCTTCGTGCAATGAACATACTCGATAACGAGGGGGCAGCCACCATGTATGTATATGAATTGAACAATTAACGAACTAAGAGACTAAAAGAGAATGGTCAGTGACATGTATATAAGGAGCAGAGGAGATACGAATACATATATACCAAATACCATTCATTGTCAATTCTTAATTTATCTACGCTCATCTGCAGACAAAAGCCTTAATGGTGTGTCAGCTGCGGAGAATTAGTTGAGGCTTGAAATTGTCTCCCCTTCTCAAGTAGAGCTGGTCTCAAATGATATTTGGTAATTGTAGTACACTTTCTAGAGGTGGTGATGATTTCTATAAATCAAATATTTACTATGCAAGCATATGAATACACACACACACACACACACACACACACACACACACACACACACACACACACACAAACATACTCACTCAGATACGCTACGTAAATAAGAACTTTGTCCGAACGAGCGAGCGATGTTCTACATAGTTGCTCAATTTGCTAACAATAACTGTCAGTTTTTTTTAATCAAATTATTCTTTACGGTCTTTGCTCATGTTTCCTCGATCAGCTTTTCATAACAGTCCGACATAAGAAATTTGTGAACTGCCACGTAAATAAAAGAGAACATAGCCGCTGTCACTTCGAATGATAGGTGTTTTCATGTGGTGGATCAACTTACTGAATTTTCATTCGATTGAATTATCCATTATGGGCTACCTGTAGTCCATGAGATTTTCTTAATGGTTCACCTAACGGAAAATTGATTTCAAATATTGGTACAAGGCCAACAGTTTCGAGGGATGACATCGACTCTATAATAAACTGGTACTTAATTTATCGACCCCGAGAGGATGAAAGGTAAAGTATACTTCGGCGGAATTCGAACTCAGAACGTAAAGACGGACGGAATTCCCCTAAGGATTTTGCCCTGCGTGTTGACAATTCCGCCGG
Source organism: Octopus sinensis (assembly GCF_006345805.1). Taxonomy (NCBI): domain Eukaryota; kingdom Metazoa; phylum Mollusca; class Cephalopoda; order Octopoda; family Octopodidae; genus Octopus; species Octopus sinensis. The sequence goes on along the minus strand of NC_043000.1, from coordinate 163,016,747 downwards.
ATCGCCGCCCTTCGCATAACGAAAAATTTCTATTAGATTTTTAGTAGCTATCTCTTGTACGGTCCGCTTCTCGAAAAATGTTGGTTATCCCTGAATTATAGAGTTAGTGAGTGGGTATTCCACGGAATTATGAGCTCTTAAAATAGTCAATTATAAGGTTGAATCAGGGTGTCATAGTGCGTAAGAAACCTGATCTCTTGACTTAGAATTGCAGTCAACGTTGAGGATTTCTATGCAATTTCTATTTTACCCAATTTCATTCGTGTGGTTTGCGTCAGTCCGTAGATGGAATAAAAGAAAAACTTATCTACACACACATACATACATACATACATACATACATTCATACATACATACATACATACATACATACATACACATACTGGTGGAACATTCCCAACAAAACATATACCAAGTGTAAGCAACACAAGTCGGACATTGTTGTTTGGGACAGACGAGAAAAAACTGTGTACCATCAAAGAATTCAACTGTCTCGAGATGTGAATATCTCTTTGAAAACCAAAGAGAAAGTGGACAACCTCGAAACCACCAGCTTCTATCTCCAGATTATAAATTCGCATTTATACCAATACAAATAGGTACACTTCGTTTTGGAGCAAATGCCTAAGTGACAATCTGGATAAACTAGGTTTTTTAGAAAAGGAAATCAACCAACTCGCACATTACAAATACAATCTGTCAATGGAACAGTAAAAATATGCAAGACTTTTCTCAAATTTAAAATGTGACAGTGTTTATTTTTATTTATATTGCAATGATGCAATGATGGAGCTATGTATCATTGTTAGGAACCAACTCCTTTCTAATAGGAAGAATTTAAATATGTAAAGACAGAAGAGAACATATATGAATGCATACATACATATATACATGCATGCATGTATGCATACATACATACGTACGTACATACATATACATACATACATGCATACATACATACATACACATACATACATACATACATACATACATACATACATACATACAAAAGTAGATATAGAGGCAATTATGTGGATAAACAAATTAGATATATACATACAATGTATATTTATGAACGCACACAATTGTGTGTGCATGTATATATTTGTATGTTTGCATGTATATGTATATATATATATATATATATATATATATATATATATGTACGTTTGTATGTTATATCTATATATACATACATGTATGTATATATATATTATATATGTTTATATATATATATATATATATATATATATATATGTATATCCATATATGTATATCAGTCTATACGTACATACACATTCACATACGTACATATAAAGATAACTTTCCTTTTATGTATGCTTCATTAAACACAAGACTTTGTTCAAATTTTATCTTTTTTATCTTAGGGTTTTCGTATTTTCTTAGTCTTTTTTTACATCTAGTCTGCAACAATAAATGTTCAAAAATCATATTCCTCATTTCCAGAAAATCATAATATTATTCCCCAAAACTGAATATATTTGTTTTTTCATATATTGGTTGAATTCCTTTATACTTTACCGCTAAGAATTTTATGGCCGTTGGCTACACACGTTAACAGTCCATATGTATTTGTTTGTCGCAGTCAAAATTTTGGCCGTCAGGTTTTTATGCCAATACCCACGTGTTAACGGCAATTTTTGATTTGTTTTGGCGTATCTGATGTTCGCACAATCATTTTTTTGCATTGTATTCCGATATTAGCATGGCTTCCTTAATTTATCTGTTTTTATGGGGTAATTTTATAGCGTGTATAAGTGTTTTTCTTTAACATTCTCCTATCTAATGTCAACACCTGATTATTGGTGCATGAGTACAATGCGACCCCGCAACTCCCCGCCGACAGTATATTCGAAACCACAGAGAAAGTCTGGAATATATTTATATGTATAAAATATATATATAAAAATACAAAATGGGACAAGAACGCAAAACATTCAAATAGACGACACAAAAAAAACGGACGGGTCATTCGAAGCCTCTAATCTTGAGTCAAGAACCGGATCATCCTCGCAATTTCGGCTGATGCATATATATATATATAATATATATATATATATTATATATATATATGTATATATATATATTATATATATATATATATAATATATATATATATATATATATATATATTATATATATATATATGCATATATACATATGTATATATATATGTATGTATGTATGTATATATATATATAT
>NC_043000.1:162962024-163009524 GCF_006345805.1 Octopus sinensis | reverse complement strand
GTTGCTACTGTTACTATTGTTACTATTGAGCCTGTCGAACAGTAGCTGGGTGAGAGCACTTATCGTTGACAAGATTATATAGGATCCGTAGATTCTTTTATCGACTTTTGTATAATTGCTGTACTTCCACTTCTTCATTTGATTTCGTTAATAAACTCTCACACGGTTTGTAACCCGTCTGTGCATATTCTCTTATTCCTTGCATTCAAGTGTGTTGAATTAGTAGAAAGAATTATCTATGACATCAAGGCCATACATTTCTGCGGGAAAGACAGTGTCTATTTATATCAACATTAGAGTGTGTGTGTGTGTGTGTGTGTGTCTTTGCGTCTGTGTTTGTACCCCGGTACCGCTTGACAACCGGTGCTGGTTTGTTTACGTCCCCGTAACTCTATTTGCATTTTCACACTAGTGCTTAACTGGTGTTTCATTATATCGACTTCGGATTAATCAAAGTTTGTTTCGACCAGGGCTGGATATTAATACTGCCCGTATCGGGACATAACAGAGTAACGAAAAAGAGGAAAGTGATTTCGTGCGACGCACTACCACCTCTGTCAATCCACCTCTGCCAATCCACCTCTGCCAATCCACCACTCTCCACAGATAGAGTGATATATGATATCTTTTATTTGTTTTAGTCATTAGATTGCGGCCATGCTGGGGCACCGCCTTCAAGAGCTTTTAGTCGAATGAATCAACCCCAGTACTTATTTGTTTTTGTTAGGCCTGGTGCTTATTCTATCGGTGTGACCTACCAGATCGCTAAGTTACGGGGACGTAAACACACCAACACCGGTTGTCAAGCGGTATTGTGGGACAAACACACACACACACACACACACACACACACACACACACATATATGAGTGTGTCCGCGTGTGTGCATGTGTAGATAGATTGATAGACAGATTGATAGATAGATAGATAGATAGATGGATATGACGGGCTTCTTTCAGTTTCTGTCTACCAAATCCACTCACAATGCTTTGGTTGGCTAGAGGCTATTTGTAGAAGACGCTGGCCCAAGATGTCACCCAGTAAGACCGAGCCCGGATCCATACGGTCCAGTAGCAAGCTTCTTACCACACAGTCACGCCTGTGAAATATATATTGTGCTGATTTGTTTATTTTCTATCATTTGTTTATTATAACTTGAACCGTGGACATGTTCTGCTTTCTTTCGTTCTTATTTATACTACTATTACTATGGCCTAGATAATAAAACCGAGGCATAATCAAGTGGTTGAATGGTGGGCTCTAAAAGCCCTACCTTGACATAGTTATTGGCCTGAAATCATTTAATAAGCGCTGAGAAATAGACTTTATTTCTCATCAGTTTTATATACAAATAAAAAAGTTTTCTTTTTCTAATTTTCTTTAATATTATTTTTCTTTTCTTTGTTGCTTTTACAGTTATATTTTTGTGGGAAACGCAACAAAAGCGAATAGGTGTATGGCGCATGAGTAATACAATTACATGTCTGTTTGCCTACCTGTCTATACATATGCACTCATGTATAAATATATAAGTATATATTATATACATGGTCTGATCAATAAGTATCCGTACTGTTGCCATAGTAACGAAGTTAAAGCACTCAGAGTGAAGCTACTTGACACAGATTGAATTTGGACTCTGCTGTGCGTGCCACCAAGTTTTAACGTTCTAGCTCACTTCCCCTGTTTACTGCAGTGCTTGGAAGGAAGGCGTGTAGTGTGTGATTGTCCCATTGACCATGAAAGTGAAAATTGAGCAGAGAATCCGCATCAAATTTTGCCACAAGCTTGGCAATACCTGCTCAGAGGCCTACGCAAAGATTTCAAAAAGTTTTCATCGTTCTCGACACAATCAAGGAGATATTGTGCAACTGAAACCCGAGTGTCTTTTTGGTCAACCCAAAGTAGTTTTGGCATAAACTTAGCAGACATGCATCTCATACCCAAATCTTCAGTGGTAATGGGACTGAACTGAACCGTAACTAATCTACACATCCTCTGATAACTCATGGATGGTGATTCGACGATTTCCCCTCACAGCTGCATGCATGTTTGCTATGTTTTTCTCAGTTTTGATGGTTGCTGCTCTTACAGAACATTCGCCACTATCGACATTTTTCGGCCATCTTGGAAACTTCTGAACCACCCGTACTCTTGTGTGCGGCTCATACACCGCTCTCCATTCACTTTCTGCAACTTTGCGTAGGCCTCTAAGCAGGTATTGCCATGACATCTTACTCTGTCATGGTCAGTGCGACGATCACACGCTACACACCTTCTTTCCAAGCACTGCTGTAAACAACGGAAGTGAGCTAGAACGTTAGAACTTAGTGCGCATGCACAACAGTGTAACAGTGTTCAAGGTTAATCTGTGCCAAACAGTTTCACTCTGCGTGCTTTAGCCTCATTACTATGGCAACAGTCCGGATATGTATTGATCAGGCCTCGTATATTCAAATGATAAACTTCTGGAAAGTTTTACAGGTTTTTACAGTTCCAGTGATGGATTGGATCTATAGTATTCGAATTAGTTTCCTCCTTTCTGGCTTTGGTATGTATATATGTATGTATGTACGCTTGTAGGGCAGTCTGTCTGAATAGTTGGATGGACGTATTGATGTATGTAACTTACATGTATACAAGCATACATGTATGATATATATATATATATATATATATATATATATAACGGGAAGGTTTACGAAAATAAACAAAAGACGAAGGCAGGTGGAGTACAAACAAACAATTGTATTAGTATGGCGCTCAGGAATAGAAATAAAACAAGTCTTTTACGTTTCGAGCCTACGCTCTTCGACAGAAAGATACACAGAAAAGAAACAAGGAGAGAAAAAAAATGCGTGTAGGAGGCGGCGAGCTGGCAGACACGTTAGCGCGCCGGGCGAAATGCGTAGCGGTATTTCGTCTGTCGTTACGTTCTGAGTTCAAATTCCGCCGAGATCGACTTTGCCTTTCATCCTTTCGGGGTCGAGAAATAAAGCACCAGTTTTGCACTGAGGTCGATGTAATCGACTTAATCCCTTTGCCTGTCCTTGTTTGTCCCCCATATGTTTAGCCCCTTATGGGCAATAAAGAAATATATATATATATATATATATATATATATATATATAGTCTATTGGCTGTAATAGGAGTAACCACTATTGAAATCCAACGTGCCAAGCGGCTTCACTCTGCGTGCTTTAACTTCGTTACTATGGCAACAGTCCGGATACCTATTGATCAGACCTCGTACATATGTATGTGTGTGTGTACGTATATATACATATTCAAGCACATCCATATCGCACGCGCATATACTCATGCATATGCTCTCTGTGTGTGTCTCTCTCTCTTTCACACACACATACACACATCAACCCACTATTGTTTACAGCGACAGAGAATATTTTGTTGCTAATATTGTATATATACATATGTATGTATGTATGTATGTATGTATGTATGTATGTATCTATCTATCTATCTATCTATCTATCTATCTATCTATCTATCTATCTATCTATCTATCTATACAACTAAGAAAGAAGAAAACAAAGGACCACTGATGCGGTCACAGGAATGTGACGAAAGAACTCTGGCCGAAATTAGATTAAGATTAATGTAAAAAATAAATAACGCTGAAGCAAAATAACACCAAATATATAGTGCGTGTGTTTTTATTGGCTAAACTGGCAAAATGACCATTCCGAAATATAACAATATCTGTTTCAACATACGACTTCACATAAAAAATCTTGCACAACAAATATATAAACGTATGTGTATATATATATATGTACACACACACACACACACACACACACACACACACACATATATATATATATATACATATATATATATGTATATATAATAATAATAATAATAATAATAATAATAATAATAATAATAATAATAATAATAATAATAATGATACTTAATCATTATTATATGTTTTATCTTATATTTGAACTTTCTATATGTAATTTTTTTAAATAGTATAATTCAATTTTTCGTTATTGAATTGATAAAAGGTGTTGTTTTTCTAATATATATATACATGTATGTATATATATGTAGAGAGGGATAGATAGATAGATAGATAGATAGATAGATAGATAGATAGATAGATAGAGATGGATAAAGAAGGGGAGAGAGATAGATAGATAGATAGATAGATAGATAGATAGAGAGAGAGAGAGAGAGAGAGAGAGAGAGAGAGAGAGAAAGCGCAAGAAAAACTTCTCAGAATAACATTTTCGCCACAAAATTTTCGAAGGCCGGATCATATCACTTGCGAATGCTATTTTCTAAGCGTAGCGTCTCTCAGAAGTATATAGACAGTTATATAAGCGTTTGTTAAAACAAAGCTTTCTCTGCCGCTAAATGTTTGTAGCAGAAACATTTGTGATTGATGCTGCGGTTTGTACCAGTGTGAAAATACATTTAACTAAGAAAATATGCAAAATCGAAATAAACATCGACATGTTTTTTCAAAGAAATAATTGATCAGAAAACAAGCAAGTGATATTTGGGAGGAAACCAAAAAATAAGAAGCTAGAAATTTCGAATTCAAATTCAGGTTGCTTTTGCTTTTTATCTGCTAGCAGAAACCACCGCATAGCAAATGGATGTATATATGAGAGGTAAGCCTCATAATTGTAGTTTAATCCTAGATCCACCCTGATTAATCATATTCTAGCTGTAGTCATTGCTTTGCGTTATTGGATCTTTTCGCTTTGAACGACAATTTTTAACATAATTTCTAGGTAACTAAAAAATTTTACATTTCGTATACTGGTAGAATGTGTTTATAAAACATCTTTTTCTCTTGACTTCATAGAGAAAATTCTATAGTTTGTAAGATATTTGTTGTTTTTTTGTTCTTCACTTTCTGCAATTTCAACCAATCAATGACGTCTATTGAGTTAAAAAGCATTCTGTGCCGTATGGATATGTCCCTCGTCTAAGAAACAGATTGGGTTTATTTACATTTGTGAAGAAAAAAAGATACCATTCCCCCACCCCTAACCCTAACCCTAACCCTAATTAACCTTAACCCTAAAAGAGATTGAAATGCAATAGATCGATTCTAGGGTCATAATTATGGGTGACAATTTCATATGACACCGCTAGAAAAAACTGCCGTTCAAACCGAAAAGATACGCGTTATTTTTTGTCTTTTTTGTTTTGTTATCAGAACTTTTTTACACTAAGCAAAGTGTTCTCTCTTTCCAGAGAGTGGCCGGGGTGTGATTTCAGCAATATTTGGTTACAATTTCTAGCAGTCAAGGTGGCCACGTAGAGACATTCCTGCTCTTGTTATTTAGCCCCTGGACAGTCTTGATGTAGCAGCTCAATCAACAAAATGCATTCAAATCGTGACCGTCCTGCGTCACTTTGTAATGTCTGCGACTACAAATCAATATCCAGAGGGTTCGTCCCTCTGTTAAGACTGAGCAGCAAAGAACAAGAGTTTTTTTTTCATAAAGCAATGCCAATAGAGGTGTATTTAGGCGAGTGTATGATGATTGCTATTTCTAACAAGTCAAGTGCTAAGTTATATTTTACCATCATAAAAATGCTCGATCATGAAGTTAAAAGACTTTTAAAATTCCGTTGTTTAACAATACAGTAGAAAGAAGAATTGAAATATTTTTTCTTCGTTTAAATACCGAATGTGTTTTATTTGAGTAAAGAAATCAAAATTTGACGTACAAACTGATGTGGAGGCAACTGATACTAACATCAACAAACATTTATTTTCCATTTGTCTTTTCTATAATGGTTCAAGAGCACAACAGAGGTAACAATATACCTAGTTCTTTAAGCATATATAGGAAAGTTTGTGTTTATGCATAAAGATATCCATTCATGGTAGGCTCAATCGAAGATTTTGTTTCACTTAATTTATAATCAAAATACAAGTGTTCTCTAGTTGTATTTTGTACATGGTGGCTCTTATTAAAAAATAAGTCATGTTTCAAATTTTAATACAACAATCTATTTGGATTCTTGAGTAAGATGCGCTGGTGTGGCTGTATGATTAACAAGTTCGGCCTCACTTTATCTTCTACTTTATTATCGGGATGGCCAATGTTTTGCGAGTGAAATTTGGTAAGCAGAAATTACCCATTGTGTGTATGCACGCGTGTACACACAAACACACAAACACACACATTTACTTCAGGGATGTGTTTGTATGTGGACTTTTCCGTGTCTCTCTTTACGCTGATAATGCTTAACAAATATTGTTCTTTGCTTATGTCCCGTAACTTGATATCGATAAGGTAAACTACCAAGCTTAAAAGGTGACCAAAACTTTTCAAGGGCTTATGCATGGTCGTAGTCCAATGATTGAAATAAGAAAATGAACAAAAGAATAATCAAGAAAATATTATTTTCTCATCATATTTCGCCCACGGAAACTACAGTTGAATTTAAAACATTAATTCTTATATGGTGGCGGATAAATTAAACCCACGTCCTTTATGACTTGAATGCAGAATGCATTTATAATAAGTTGTTTACTCTGATTAACTGTGATTTTAGAAAACCTATGATCAAAAATGTTCCAGCCACGATCAACCCAATTATCTTACACATTATTAGTCAATGTGACCGTTTTAAAAATAGTATGATGTGATTTGAGAGAAGTTGGATAATTCTCAATGCATATCTCGAACGATTGAGTAGCGGCTTCTTTGCTGGTTCGTGTAGAAATCGATCGATATTCTAAATCTTCACAGAATAAAGAAAATAAGACAGAAAAAAGTGTTATATATATATATATATATATATATATATCGCAATAATGAACGTTAGTTTACAAAGACAACTTAATTACGGAAATATTTGGGTCCTTGATCAGTGTGATTATCAGCGTGAAAGGGCGAATTAAACATTTTATTTCAACAGATAAGCTAGTGACCTTTTAAAGGGTATGTTTAGTTAAACAATGTTGGCTATTTTGGTATAGTCACACTTATATACTATGTTAGTGTTGAAAATATTCAAGTTTTTATTACGAAGCATGAAGAAACACTGAAGGAAATTAATAATTATAAATTAAAGAAAATTTTGGAAGTATGAGAAACTCATGTCTGTTTCATTTGAATTGTATTTTACAGTAACGAAAGAACAGTTATCAGATACTTCAAGTTACCGATGTCTGAAGGTGAAACACGCTAAAATATTCAACGGTACATTTTGGATTTCTCTAAAAGGTGAGTTTTCTAAAATCTCCAGCTACATTTTAAAACATTTTGTGCAGACTTTCAAGGATTAGTTATGTTGAATATTCAATGTGTATTGGTAATAAAAAAAATAAACCCAAATAATCACATATATATATATATATATAATATATATATATATATATATATTATATATATATATATATATATATGTATATATATATGTATATATATATATTTATAAATAATAGAAATATGTTTCAAAAAGAAAATAGAAACTACACGTGGAAAATATATGGGGAAAGTAAGAAGAAAAAAGCGAAAATGCACATTGGAAATCGAAAAAAAAATAAAGGCTTTTTATGAAAAGTAGCGATAAATAAATAGAATTAGATGAACTGAAGTAGATTTAAGAGGAATTGAATTCATTATTTTGAATTGTTAAAGAGATTCAAAATAATGAATTCAATTCCTCTTAAATCTACTTCAGTTCATCTAATTGTATTTATTTATCGCTACTTTTCATAAAAAGCCATTATTTTTTTGATATTCAATGTGCATTTTCGTTTTTTTTTCTTCTTACTTTCCAAAGTGGTTGGATGTTTAAAAAAATTAAAAAGAGTGAAAAAACTACAGAAGGCTTGTGTTATAAGGTTAAAGAATATATTTAAGTCGTTATGTTAGAAAAATGTTAGAAAATTTTGTGTATAGGAACGAAACCGGTTATTTCTCCCAAAACTATGTTACTATACACAAGATTTTATAATATTTTTCTAACATAACGACTTAAATATATTCTTTAACCTTATAACACAAGCCTTCTGTAGTTTTTTCACTCTTTTTTATTTCATATATATATATATATATTTCTATACGAAAAATATATAGTCTAACGACTAACTCGTCCTTTGTGCTAGGCCACTGGTAATAATAATTTATTTTATTACCCTATTTTATTATGTTTTATATATATATATATACATACACCCTAACCACTAAACCACGTGCCTTCGTAAGGTCGTGAGTTCAAATCCCAGCGAAGTGTTGTGTCCTTGAGCAAGACACTTTATTTCACGTTTCTCCAGTCCACTCAGATGGCAAAAATAAGTAATACCTGTATTTCAAAGGGCCAGCCTTGTCACACTCTGTGCCACGCTGAATCCCCCTGAAAGCTACGTTAAGGGTACACGTGTCTGTGGAGTGTCCAGTCACTTGCACGTTAATTTCACGTGATCGTACCAGTTGGGACCCTCGTCGTCGTAACCGACGTATGTATGTATGTACACACACACACACACACACACACACACATATGTATCGTGACACTCCGTCGGTTACGACGACGACGAGGGTTCCAGTTGATCCGATCAACGGAACAACCTGCTCGTAGAATTAACGGGGAGAATCAGCGTGGCATAGAGTATGACAAGGCTGGCCCTTTGAAATACAGGTACAATAGAAACAGGAAGAAAGAGTGAAAGAAAGTTGTGGTGAAAGAGTACAGCAGGGTTCGCCACCACCCGCTACCGGAGCCTCGTGGAGCTTTAGGAGTTTTCGCTCAATAAACACCCACAGCACTCGGTCTGGGAATCGAAAACGCGATCCTACGACCGCGAGTCTGCTACCCTAACCACTGGACCATTGCGCTTCTCTCTCTCACACACACACACATGTATATACTACAGTTGTATCTTGAAAAAAATCAGGTAAAAATAAGATATGTTCTTCATTTCAATTAACTTCCTGTTTTAAAGAGCTAAAGGAACTTTATACTGCGAAACCTTGTTTAAATAGAAACCTCTGAAATAAAAAAGAACATAAAGCAATAAACATGTCTATTGTTTTAGGATCGTTAACACGCCGAACAAAAAGCTTGTAATCGACTTACACCCTTTCCCGAACTTGCTGGCCTTGTGCCAAAATTTGAAATGAATATTAACCGTAAATTCAGTGCTCCAGAAGAAAATAGGAACAAACGTTGAAAATTGTTAGAGCAAATAAATCACAACATTAATTTCGAATATTTCACTTTGGCAAATGATCTAGGGAAATGAAATGTAAATACTGTCTTTACATTTAACCCGAGTACGAGATAAAATGTAAAAAACGATATTTGTTTTATCTCGAAAGACAAGCTTAATGGAGAGGACTCTAATAAGCTGTGCCTAACAAATTAGATGTGGAATACAATGTTTGTCAGAAGTAACTTTATTCTAAACTGTTTAGGCCATTATATTATGAACGTTATTAACAACAACAATAGGAATAATATTGGTTTCAAATTTTGGCACAAGCCCAGCAATTTCAGAGGAAGGGGTAAGTCGATTACATCAACCCCAGTGTTCAACTGGTACTTATTCTATCGACCCCAAAAAGGATGAAATGCAGAGTCGACTGCGACAGAATGTGGATTCAGAACGCAAAGACGGACGGAATGCCGCTAAGCACTTTGACCGGCGAGCCAAAGAATCTGTTAGTTTTCCATCGAACGATGATAACAACAACAACAACAACAATAATATGGAAGAATAGCCCCATACTGAATAACAACATGGACGTGTTACACAAGGCTCCCCATTCAAAAACAAATCTAATCCAATAACATCGATGGAATTAGATAAAGGAACCTATAGAAGACTTGAAGGATGCAGTCTTTTAACGAAAATAATAATAATAATAATAATAAACGAAATTTTGCTCCCATACAAAGCACAGTTTCTCCTATGAACGATGTCTCAGTGAAACATGTGCGAAACACACACACAAAGTCAAAACCGGAAAGTTTACAAATTATAAAATAGAAATGGAACAAAATTGGAAGTGCAGAAATTGAATAATTACGCATTCACTCGAATGTCTACGCAATCATTTATACATTTTGATATCCATAGGACTACACATACATCTCAATGTTTACACAACTACGGGAAATTTACAGGACACACATTCATGCATATGAAAACACGTGTCACAAACGAAGCAAAAATCAAAAACAAAACTTTTTTCTTTTTTCTTTTTTTATTTTTCGAACTAACACAGACAGAGCGAACCATTCATAAGTTTAAATCATCGCAAAAAACAAAAAAAAAAAGGAACGTTCGGAGATAAACCCATGAAAAAAATACAGACGAATACAGATCTGATAGTCTTAAGAAGCTACGGTACGAGCAATGTTTACATGCAGAGAACTCGGTGACAGTGTTGTCTCAAAAAATTGTCCCTAAACAGACAAATCCGTCCCCTAATGTCAACGTCGAAGCTCGTCATGCCTCAATGATAACAAATCAAATTACAAAGCAGATTAGTCGTCGACCGGATCACAAAGGTCCACGTACTCGATATCGATCTGTTAGCCTGAAGAAGCTACGTTACGAGCAATATTTACATACAGAGAACTTGAAGACGGTGTTGTCTCAAAAGATTAACCCTAAGCAGACAGATCCGTTCTCTAATGTCAACGTCGAAGCTCGTCACGCCTCACTTTAACAAAGCAAAATAGAAACCGGAATGGTCATCGACCAGATTACAAAAGGCCACGTATTCGAATGAGGAACCAGATTCGAGTCCGAAAATCAGCTACTGGTTCAAACCTTCCTGACACACAGAAGCTGGAAGTACCCCACAACTGGAATATTCCAACAGATGGCCATCCATGCTCGTCATCAAACAACCAAAAGAAAAGTAATGAAAAATGGTCTAGGGAAGATAATAAGAAGTTCTTACGGCCTTCTACCATGCCATATATTTCCCCACAAATAAATCTAATACTGTACAAACCTACTTAAACTGGAGACAGAAATACCTTGTAGTAAGACCCTACATGAACAGTAACAAACTTGCCAACGTCAGAAGAAATATTATGAAAATAAATTACTAATTGAAGTAGAGATTGACCAAATTAAACAATCAGTAAAGGATAAAAAGAACGAAGCTGCAGCTAAAGAAGATACTACAGAGGAAATAATTATAGACCAGCCTAGGGCTGATGAAAATGCAGCAATGATTGAAAGAGTTAATATAACTAATAAGCAGAGTGAAATACTCTCTGAACCAATCATAAACGCTAAAGCAGATGAAAATTAAATAGAAATTGACCCAACAGTACTACATGATGTAAAAAAAAATCAAATCATGATTGAATGGCTGAAAATTAAAGAAACCAGTACGAATGAACGCGATACTCTCCCAAAAGTTCGCAATTCTAACCAAAACCTGAAAATAATTGGTAAAATCTGCCTTGCACTTAAGGATTTAATTTCAGCTAATGATGTAGATATTACATATCGTAACCATCTGTACTATGCATCCACGAAAATCTCAACGATTCTATGTGGTGAAAAAATTACAAAACGCCAACATTCTCACAAAAAGCCTTCTTGGTAAGAGCGTATTCAACACCAAATTAAGCTACTTAAGTTTAACAAGACTATGAAACCTACAAAAACCCGAAAGTTAAAGAGATAATATAGTATGAAAACCATATTTGACATTGATACCACCATAGACACCATCAAGCAAAAGGTATGTGTTAAAGCTGCTTGCATAGCAAGGTATGAAAAGAGTGTTAGATTCTTCAAGGACAACAACATGTTCAAAAATAGCCCCCAAAATGTTTACAGGAAGATTGGGAAGATACCAGTTACAGTAAAGACTGTCCCATCAAAAGAAGAAGTGCAGGAATTTTGGAATAAAATTTGGGCAGTAGAAAAAATACACAATGAAAAGGCTCCTTGGATTGATAGAATATTTACAGACTTAGACTCCTTAGAGGAGCAAAAGTAGGAGGATGTCAAGGTAGAAGATATAAGATCTGCTCTCAGGAGGTCAAGCAAATGGAAGTCTCAGGAAAGGATAAAATTCCTAACTTCTGGTTGAATGCCTTCCCAGAGAGCCATGAACTACTAACAAAACTTTACAACGATGTTTTGCAATATCCTAGTATGATCCCCTCTTGGCTAGTTAATAGTTTAACATTCCTACTTCCAAAAAATGAAGAAACAAAGGAACCCAAAAAACTATCGGCCCATAATCTGCTTAACAACAATTTATAAAACGCTAACATCTGTCCTTAGTTTCGTGGACGGGTCTTCCCCAGCACTTCATATCTACAACCATCTCGGTCTACTGCCATTTTCTCCGTGAGCCCTAACATCCTAAGATCAATCCTCACTACTTCATCTTCAATACGTACCATCCACTTTCAACGGCAGTCACTTCTGTATACAACTGTCTTCACTCATACGCATCACATATCCAAACCAACGCAGTTTCCTCTCCTGAAAACTACATTTAACTCTTCTTATGCCTAACTTTTCTCTCAGCACAGTTGTGCTTTTTCGATCTAGTATATTGTGATAAATACATGTCTAGTGTTGATTTGTAACCTTGCATCATTTCATTGTTTTGCTCTCATTTATAACTATACATTGAGAAGGGTTTTATTTCCAAGACTTTAAACACCACTCGTTTTAAGATGAGAAAGTAGATGAAATCAAAGTGTGCTTATCAATACAGATCAGACTGCTTACCTTTATTTTTTTATAAATGTATATACCTTTTGGTCTGCTTTCTTATTTATTTTTCTTTTCCTTATTTTTGTTCTTAGATCATGTGCGTTTGAACAGAAAAATCACGAGGTAGAAAGATACACCAAGAAACAAGCGAGTAAGAAGTTAAAAACAAAACAACAACCACAACAACAGAAATAACCTTACTAACAACAAAATAACTGTAGTTCAGTATTTATCAGAGAAAAGTTGATAATCTTAAGCGTTTGTTTGAAATTATACATAAGATGGATGGTGAGTGTTACTTAATCTTGTTTATCAACACAAAAGTAGGAAGGAGAATGTATGGGCAACTGATAGGCGTAGGGAGCTTTTAGAGTTAAGGGCAGTTAGCTTTAAATATTACAGATTTTAAAGATTTATTGCCCGATTCAGTTAATGAGGTGAAGGTAAGATATACACTAGTAGCAACACACTTGTCAATTTAAGGTTTGCTCTATGAAGATGGATTTAACACGACAATCTATAACTTGGATAGGTTTTGGTAATGTTAGGAACGGTCCAGGTCATATCTAACATGAAAGACGTACGGGTGTATTAGACACTTCTCAATTTCTGCAGTGCATATTCAGGTAAACTGTTTTTAGCGCATTGAAGCTTGTAATATTCAAAGCAACTCCAGGTGGTGAACTAGCAGAACCGTTAACAAGCCGGGCAAAATACTTAGTGGCATTTCGTCTGTCATCACGTTCTGAGTTCAAATTTCACCGCGGTCAATCTTGCATTTCATCCCGCTGGGTCGATAAAATAAATAACAGTCGATCACAAGTACTTGGATCGGTGTATTCGACTTAACCACATTCCCAAAATTGCTGGGCTGCTGCCAAAATGTGAAACCAATATTCAAAGCAACTTTGCATATAGAAGACGGGGTGATATTTTGGAGACTTTTCATTGGAAAAAAAGTGAGTCTTATATACGTTCTATACTTCTTATATACTTATATACCTTCTATAATAGCACTTCATGGGCCACAATAACTCACCTGATTAGAAAGCTGATCTTTGCCATGGTTATTGTTGGTTTGTCTGGTATTTCTTAGAGAAATTTGTACGAGTATTGTTTGAATGTTTTGGGTTTGTTTTCTTCTTTGATATATTTTGCAACACACACACACAGAAAGACAGACAGACACACACACACGTATGTATGTATGTATGCATGTATGTATGTATGATTGTGTGTATCTTAATGTATTCTGTTCACCGGCGTTAATTAGTTGCAGTAATTTCTCCATAAGAGGGACTAAATATCTAAATGAACATCATAACTCGATAGGTGTACTCAGTTGAGTATCAATCTCAACAATTGGGGCCGAAATTAATTAAAGACCCTTGAATGTGGTACCCCAGTTTGGTAGTAGTGCAGTGATTAAAACTAGCCAGATGCTTAAATGGATTGTAAATCAACTTAGCTTGAACATGTAATCGAAACTATTATATGAATTCGTTTATGTAATGTAATGCTGCTTACTCCGCACGGCCAGACATTGGTTACTACAGCACAATCACACACATATACTAACGGAGTACCGACAATCCAGCGCCGATAATTCAGCGCCGATAATTCAGCGCCGATAATTCAGCGCATGTGATATATGTAATTTAATATTATATTATAGTGGTGTTGGTTGTATATCTAAAACACATGTACATGCAACCTACAAACACAGCAGTCATAGAATAGATGGATCCAAACAACGGCAGTAATTTTATTCAGCTGAATACACGTCATTGATTGGTTGAAATTACCGGAATACGAGAACTTTAACGTGAAATAACTTCGTAAATATAAGTTTTTCTCAAAAATGCTAAGAGTAAAAGATGTTTTATATGACACAATCTACTAGTGTCCGAAGTTTGTTACAAAAAATTATTTTTTTCAAATCTGTAGGTCAAAAGGTAAAAATCAGAATAGATTAACAATACATAAACAAAAATCATACATACACATGAAACACACATCAGCAAGAAATATAAACATATATACACATCCCATACGAAACGTCAACTATACACCTTTTGAATTTCCTATGAAAATTTAACTAGCTAACTACTGGTTCAAAGTAGTTTAGTATTTATTGCTTTTTAAACATCTTGGGTCAGTAGAGAGAGACTAACGGTGAATCAATCTTACTGATCCGTTGTTTAGTATTTTTTGCTTTTTAAATATTTTGATTCAACAGACTGAGACTGGCGATGCATCAATAAAATTTTTTAATTAGTTGGACACTAACCGCAATGGGGGGAATTTGCGCTGAATTGTCTAGCGCTGAATTGTCGCGTCACGATGCAAAAACCCACCCAAAGACAGGAGAGAGTGAGAGAGAGAGCAAAGTGAGTGTAGGTGTAGACAAGTATATACTGAAGTGCATAACGAGAGAGAGAGAGATCTTGTTTCATTGGGGATGTCATATTTATTTGTGCAAGTATGTTGCATGTTCTCCTATTTCTATGCACAGGCGCGAGTGATTTTGTGAGTGTGTGCGTGTGTGTGTGAGTGCGTACGCGTGCGTGAGTGTGTGTGTGTGTGTGTGTGTGTGTGTGTGTGTGTGTGTGTGTGTGTGTGTGTGTGATACGAAAATGCACATGCTGTTAATATATCTCCGTTGATTTCGACAATATGTATCCTGTTGTTCGATAAATTTCAACGACCTGCTTATCGAATTATAGTGTAAGTTTCCCAAAACACGTATACTTTCGATATAATCCTTTTATGTGAAAGTGTGTGACAGTTGTGACAGAGTGTGATAAGGTCATAGCTTTAAATTACTGGCACACTCTATCAGATGGGTTTTCGCATAATTTCTAACCATCCAATTTAATTCACAAGACAAGAGACCATACAAGACTATGGTAAAAAAAAAAGACATGTCCAATATGCCGCGTAATGGAATCGAACGCATGGTTTCGGGATTGAGAAACGATCTTATCCATTTTTGGCTATATCGCTTTCTCATTTATATATTTGAAAGGGGAGAAAATGACTTCACTGGTAATTCTAATCAATTTTTTAATAATAAAATTTTACAGTTTAGTTTGTAGATCTAGTCGTATATACATACATATGCATACCCACACATACACCTATATATGCATACATGTGTGTACACACACACACACACACACACATATATATATATATATATACATACATACACACACATATATATATATGTGGGATGTTAGTATATATATATATACACACACACACACACACCACACACACACACACACACACACACACACATATATATATATATACTAATATCCCACACGACTTAGGAATTGAAGCTGTTGACTTCTGGATCACAAAACACCCAGATTCCATTTCAGGGAGATTCCCGAAAGAGTTTATTTTGGAAGGGTTCAAATTAACATTGGAGAACAACCACTTCCTCTTTGATAACCAACTGTATTTACAAATAAAAGGAACGGCCATAACCTCCAAAGTACCCCCAATATATGCAGCACTCGGTATGGGTTGCCTAGAGTCAAAACTATATTCCCAGCTGCAGGAAACCTTCAGTCACGACTTCTCTACCTACATTAATAACAACTGGAAACGTTACCCAGAGGATTGCTTCATCTTCTGAGATAGAAGCCAAGAAGATCTGTAAAGATTCCATTCCATTATAAACAGGCTTCACGATGCAATGTAATTTACCATGGAATGTAATAGAAAGGGACTACCGTTTCTGGATATCCCTATCTTAAAAAAAGGGGAAAATATCGAATCTGACCTATTTTACAAACTAACAGACACACACCAATGCTTAAATTTCCAATCAGCAAACCCTTCATATACCAAAAGGAACATTCCCTTTAACATATCAAGACGCATCTGCACCATAGTAACACACCCCACACTACAGGAAAAAAAAGATTATAAGAACTAAAATGGTTCTTTAAAAAACAAGAATATCCGGTGAACCTCATCAATACGGCCATCTCCAAGGCCCAGAGCATTCCAGTGACAACCCTGAGAGAAACAACTCAACAAAACAAGGAAAAAAACCAGTAATCGTCATTCATAACCAACCAAGGAACTTCAACATTGTAAAAGCCGCCAAACAATATTTCCCAATTCTCCAGCGATCCCCCAAAATGAATGCACTCATAAAAGATTCACAAATAATCACCCAACCTAGAAAAGCTGCTCACCAAGGCGAAATTTACATCTAACTTTGAAACAATGTAAAGTAAGAGGTGCGGAAACCCTCGATGCGGAACTTGTGAATATAATGAAGATCCTTTAAAAAACAATGATATTTTCAAAGTTATTGCAAACATGAATTGCAAAACAAGAAACTTAATTTACTATGCAACTTGCTTACAATGTAAAGAATACCAGATTGGTGAAACCGGAACGGAACTACATAACGTAGTTGGTGTACATAAGAAACAAATTAGAGACTCCTCAGTCAGAAACGCCACCTGAAGTGAACAATTCGCAACATACGGAAACGGAAAATTCCCAATCTTCCTCTTCTTTAAGTTATGATGGGACAACAAATATTTCCGGAAATATAAAGAATTCTTCACACTACTGAATAAAAAAAAATTCAAAAATTCTACTCCCCCACCCCAATAACGGGATTCTCTTTTTGCTTTAAAATAATGATGCATATATCCAAATAGAAGTGGATCGCACACGCACACTTTCAATCATTCGGTCATTGGAGAGAACAACCCTCGAAGGTACACTACCATTTTAATCTCCCCCCCCAATATATACGTGAACTTAAATACTTGAGTAGTGTAGATGTATATACATATGTAAGTGTATGTATGCATGTGTATGTAGGTATATATACATATACAGGTGTGAATGCATGTATAAATAGATCGATACGTATGAACTAGAATATATATGTATGTGTGCATGTTTGTGTGTATATATACATAGGTTCTTCCCATAAGTAATGCGTTTTTATCAGTTGCACGAACTAAAAGTCGGAGGTTGACGGGACAAACTACCTGCATCAACTTGCTATGAAAGCAAGTAGTAATTTTACCCTGTGCTTGTTCTTAGTGTAAGGTTTGAAGAGTGCAGTTCGATTTTGACAGTTATTTTTTCAAAGCTATAATGGAAATAAAGGAGCATATTCGGCATATTTTGCTTCATGAGTTCAATAAAGGTAACAATGCAACGGAAAGTACTAGGAATATTAATGCATTATATGGGTATCAGAAATAAGCGTAAGCCAGTGTCAACGGTAGTTCCAGAAATTCCGAGCCGGAAACTACAGCCTAGAAGACAAGCCTTGTCGTGGAAGATCTGTAGAGCTTGACGAGGATATCCTGCAAACCCTGGTGGAGCAAAATCCCATCGTAACAGTTGAGGAACTGACAGTGAAGTTTGGATTTGGTCATTCAACCATTCATCGACACCTGCGGGGCCATCGGAGAAGTCAGCAAATTAGGTCAATGTGTTCCTTAAAAACTTTCCGAGTCTAATCGCGTGCAGAGAATGAATGTGTGCCCTTGTTTGCTGTCATGTCTAACGAATGAATAATTTTGGAACGAACAGTGACTGGTAACGAGAAATGGGTTCTCAATAAAAATGTCAAGCACCGAAGACAGTGGCTAAAGAAGGTCTTCACCCACATAACGTGTTGTTATCTGTTTGGTGAGATATGAAAGGTTTAGTCTATTTTGAACCTTTAAACTCAAACCAAACAATAACAAAGGAGATCTGCTGCGAGTAGCTTGAGCGGCTTAAGTCAGCACTAGAAGAAAAAACGACCATCTTTGTTTTCAAGATGACAGGTGTTCTTCCATCAGGATGGTGTTCGGCTACATACAGTGACGATGACATTTCAAAGGTTGGAGCAGTTTGAATGAGAAACGATGCCCCACCCACCATATTCGCCGGACATTGTCCAATCTGATTATCATTTATTCCGCAGTCTTCTAAATCTCTTGGACTGAAAAAATATGAATTCTGTAGACGAGGCCAGAACAGTATAGTAGGAGTATTTTTCGTCACGGACAAGTGAATTTTCCAAAAGGGGTCCTTGAAAGACTACCAGATAGATGGAAGAGCATTGTAGAAAATGAAGGAGAGTATATTTATCTTAATTTTGAAAAATAAACGTATAAAAAATCGCATTATTCAGGGATGACCATAGATATTTATATATGTGTAATATGTACATATATATATATATATATATATATATATATATATATATATTATATATATATATATATATATATATATATATATATATATATATATATAATGTATGTATATATACATGTATATATGTGTATGTATATATGTATGTACATATAGGTGTATGTGTGTATGCACATGTGCGTACATATGACTAGATCTACAAACCAAACTGTAAAATTATATTAGAAAATTAAATTGATTGGAACTACCAGTGAAGTCGTTCTTTTCCTTTTTCAAATATACTTAACTGTACCAAGGATTTCATACAGACACACACACACGCACACAAGCATACCTATATAATAATAATAATAATAATAATAATGATAATAACATCGAAAAATATCTTAGAAATGAGAACCCAGGTTCGAAATTTCCCCAAGACACCCGATGAAGGCTGGAACGTATATCAACCGAAGCGTTGTGTTAACAGCAAAGAAGATGAAGGCAAATATCCATCAAATGTAAATAATGTACAAAATTCCTCATCTCTTAAATATAGAACTGTATTCGTATGTTTTCGATTTATGTGTCAGTGTGCATGTGTACAGGTATGTTGTGTTTTATATACGTACAGACTTCTACACATACAAAGACATGTTTCTATATTCAAACTCATTAATATGTCTCTTCTAATATACCCGTTTCTATTTTATTTGCAGCGGAGAATAATGAAATACCATTCGATGGTTGGTGGCTACCACCAAGCGTAACCACAAAAATGAATGTAGAAACAATAGAATTCTCTTTTGCCCTTGGAGGATTTTTATTGCTAATCATTTTAGTACTTTTATGTAAATGTTTCATGTTCCATCGTCACAGGAAACAATCATCTTCGCCACCTGCTGAACCTAATCACGATATCAACTCAGTTCCTGTAGTTATACCATCATTCAGTATTTCCATTATATCGAAACCGACTTTGGAGACAGTAGAAAATGGGGAAAAGTACTACTTGGCAGCAGCTTGAAAAAACAATGCTTTACTGAAAGAGGAAAACGAAACAAATTTAAACAATAGCACTACGGGTCAATCAGCAATAAACAGCTGCCAAATTTACTTTTGCTGACCATGGTGCCACAATTCAAAAGGAAATGAGAGAATACGAATTGACACTGCAAAAGCCAAATTTTTAAACTTTATATATAAGTTATGAAAAGACTAATTTTACGGGTTTACAATATTCTTAGACTTAACCTTAACTAACACTCTAATTCTAGTTCTAATGTTAACCCATATTCATAAAGACCTCATTGTGGAAGGCATTCATCTAGCGGTCAATACCAAAGAGAGGGCTGACTTCAACGGGTGATCGACTGTTGCATACCAAATATAACACTCAAACCTAATCGGTTATAGCTAAAATGCCAAAACTGTTCAAAATATTTGAGGTTCATTACTTGGTCAGCTCCGCGTTGTTTAATCCAGGCCTGCGGAGGAACCTGACTTTAGTATATTTAGGAAACTGAAAACACTTGTTGAATGTACAAGGGTGTCAGGTGACTAAGTGAAAATTGTAAATTGTCGGTATCTTCTCACCGACATCATAGTATGTCAATGGTTTTCTGAAGATACCGCAATATAAAATGGTTTAGTGCAGTAAGCACTACAGAACTGTAAAAGTCGATGAGCATCTAATTAACTTGTGCTGTGTTCAAAGCCTCTCATGAGGGTTAAGGTTTTATTGGTTCCATCTCGAAATCAGTCAGATTTCATCAAGAACATTCATGCAACTTAAACGTTCATCTGACAAATGATGCGTTAAATCACCTGATTACTCTATATTGTAACATTCAATTTACCAAATAAATATTAAAATTCTTAATATTAAATAAATTCATGTCATATAATGAAAAGTGGATTCTAACATTACAGGTAGAGCCTTCCTTTGGAAAAGTGTTAAATAGTTGTACATTTAAATGCACCGTATGTGCTTCATTTCCTAAACCCACCCCACGAGAAAGAACCCTGTCTGTGATGTAAGAATATAATTTTATACACGTTCCGTAATTTTTTTTATTTCTCAGGAGAAGGCCTCTTCCAAAAATGTTACAATTCTCTTCTCTTGATTGTATGCAGAACTCATTAAATGACATTTAATATAAATATTACGAATTTGATTGACTGTTTTGCTGACACCAACCCTGAATACTTTCTTTGTATTATAGTTTTATACATATATCTATATATATATATTTTTACAAGAAAATTATATAACTCAGATATTGTCCAGTTTCTATATTGTCTTATTGTTTTACTTGTCTGAGTATCGATGCTGATGTTTCACAAAATATTGAAGGTAGGATATCCAAATATTTTACCGATAATTACTAAGCAACATATCAAAAAATAAAACCAAAAGGAATTTGTGTTTTTCGAAACTTGTAAATTTGTTATATTATTTAAATGTTTACTGAGCGAGCTACGAATTGTAGGATAACAATAACATCGTGTACAGAGAAAACGTAATGGAAGTAGATTTACGTGTATCGAAACCATAGATTCTGGTATGAGTAGCTTTGAGTTAATAGTGCAAAATACATACACTTGCAAAGAAAAAAATTGTCTTGACTTTTTGGTTGAGTCAAAAAATTATTTTAGCATAAAACTGAATGGGAAGGATGGTGCACAGTGGAATTATCCCTTCGTATTATATTTTGTTGTACTTACAATATTTTAACTTTGTGGTAAAATAAATTTTTCTTGAAGTTAATTGATGTTATAGACCCGGTAATTTAGTATTTATTTTATCAAACTCTATTTGTCTAAAGCTTAAGACCACCTAAAGGTTTTAACTTGACAGAGTAAATAACACTCCATTTTACCTGTCAAATAACGTACCACTTGCCGAATATACATATAAAAAGAAATTCATAGTTATCACTCTGAAGCCTGTATGGTAGCATGAACAAGGCTTTCGTTAACTGCTTTAGTCACGAACAAATACAGCCACTCTTACAACCATCACATTCTTCATTATCAAACATGTGACAACTAGAAAGAGTGAGAGCTGCAACAGCACCTGAATCGTACTTATTTTGAGGTACATTGCCTAGACCAGCCTAAAAATGAAATAAAGTACTCAGCTCAAGGACAAAATGCTCGACCGGTTCAGTAATCAAACCCAAGACCGTATGATCGCGTGCGCTACACCATAGTCATTCGGTTACACGCCTTCACACGCATTCGCACGCACGTGCACACACATACACACACGCACACACACACACACACACACACACACTGTTAGGGATAAGACGACTAACAGATTTTCAGCATGTGACTATGGCGTTCAACCGGTCGCGTCTTTGCAGTCGGTCTCCCTTCCACGTGTCTGCTTTCGCCCGAGTTTCTTGTCTGACAGACACTTTGTGTTGTCGATTGTTATTATATAAAACGAGTTATTTCTTCTTCGCTGGTGTCTAATGGGTCATATTTTTTATCGTCTAGTACTCGTGGCTCAAATTATGATTGCAGTCATAGTTACAACAATATCGACGAGGATGGGATGATAAAATAGCTATCCTTTTTGAACAAATGGAAGCGCTTCTCCAAGGTCAGCAAAAACACAGTTTAAAATTATTGAATGACTAACCTCAAAGTTAACTATCAATTCAAACAGTGACGAAGCTCAGACAGCTTCAAATTCCAGTCGCTGATATTACCTTTGATTCATGGTTTGCACATTTTGGAGATACTTTTAGCGTTGGGTGCTGGAATATTAAGGATTACTATTAACTAAGCTTTGAACTAATAAACACACTTTGAACTAATAAACAGCTGTAAACTACCGAAGAATCTTCGAGGCATCCCTTTCAATGAGAGAGTTGAAATACTTCAGAAGATTTTTGGTGCAAATTCATCTTTGTTTCACGTAAGACACCGCAGTTCTATATTTAAGAGATGAGGAATTATGTGCATTATTTACATTATTTACATTCGACGAATATTTGTCCTCGTTTGTTGTTAATACACCGTTTCGGCATATGGCGTAGTGGTTTAGAGCGTGGACTACTAAGCCCAAGACTCCGAGTTCGATTCCAAGCAGTGACCTGAACAACAACAACATCGAAAAATGAGAACCTAGGTTCGAAATTTCCCCAAGACACCTGAAGAAGGCTGGAGGGCATATCAGCCGAAATGTTGTGTTAACAACAAACAAGATGAGGACAAATATCCGTTGAATGTAAATAATATAAATAATGTATAAAACACCACGGTTGTTTTAAATTAAAAAATTCCCAAGTCTGGGGAGAGTGATTTTGTCTGCTATAGCAGTTCACAAATGTAAAAGTTTTAATTTGAATTCTTTAACAGTTTAAACATTTAATCTTCGTTGCTGGTCTACAATCACCATCGTATGCAGACATTAGTAAACTGTTATCACAATTAATACTACGACCAGAAATGACTGTACAGCAAGCCAGAAAAGAGTACCAAAAGTCAATATACTTGAAGTACGGCACGAAGATGATTGAAACGAGTGACTAATTATCAAGTTTAGTGTCAGTAAATCAAGTGAAAACTGATTCCAAGCTATTACCTATTGATAGAAAAGAAATCCCGCTCATTTCCAGCTATGTTGGTTTGCGGTGCTAGACATTATGTAAAGTTTTTCCCTCGCAAGCAACACAATTGTCAATAATGCAGTAAGTTCGGTCATATGGAAAGTATTGGCTTTCAGAGGAGGTAAGCAAAATGTCTCGTCTCAAGTTTTCGGCTGTTACAAATCAAGAATTCAAGAAATCAAGTTGCTACGATTTATACCAGTTTTAAAATGGATTTTCAAAAATACCACAAGTATTTAATTGTTTAAATAAATGATCCTCCAGGTTAAATTGCATTTCATATCACATTGATTTCTCGCAAAACTTGGAAGCAACTTGGTTTCCCACATTGTTGAGACAGAACACGTTTTTAAGAACGCATCAGGTTTAAAACTTATTGGTATGATCAGAGTGTAAAGTACAGTTCGATTCAAATACTTTTAACAGGGCTTGCTTTTTGACAAATCGATATGACTTAGATTTACTGGGTTTAGATTGGAACACTACACTAGACTTAAGTAGTAAACCGTAGTAAGTAGTAAAGTGTTTGCTTAAATTCAAACACTTCGAGTGAGTCTATGAACAGTTAATTCCAAGTTGCAACATCCCACTCTTTTACTAATTTACTGAAAGAAATATATTCATCCGTTTTCAAAGGTTCATTGGGGCGTTGTAAGTTATACAGAGCAAGTTTGTCGCTAAAACCTGATTAAAGCCTGTATTTAGGCCTCGCAAACCAGTCCCATATACAATCCAGTTTCAAGTCGACAAATTATTTTGCTCAAGGTCCAATTTACAATTACAGTTACAGATTAAACATTGCATACACATAAGGGTAAAATGTATTGTAAGATCACACATCTTCGTTCTCAAGCTTTGTGCAACCCACCCATAAGCTTCAAAATCTTTATTATACAATGAATTAGAGCAACATATTTAGAAATAGAGATATCATAGTACTTAACTCTAAATGGATCCCTTCAATCCCACTCTCACACGCATTTTCCTCGAAATCTCCTCTGAGTTAGATGTGTGTTGATTAAAGTACAGCTATATGAATGAATAATTTCATTAGCATTACACTGGTGAAGCTGTTGCAGATGGTCGCCCCTAGTGGGTAATAAAGAATCACCATTATCCATTAAATTTCTTCCTTCTTTTTAGTCGTAATAATAAATGGTTATTGTTGACAAGACAAGACAGCCCTGTGTCATTAGAGGAAGGGAAATTATCAAGTTAATAATTTTTCTTATGAGCATTAGTATCTTCATTTTCCTTCGGACATTGGTACTGCATGACAGTTTCGTCTACCTCAGGTTTTATCTATTGCTCTACGGTAATATTACTTTAGAGACAGTAATAATTTTATGCAATGTATGGAGTCGATTTAGTGGATTTCCAGTACATTTGTGGTATTTATTTTATCGACCTATAAACAATCTATCTGATACACTCACTTGACTTTTTATCATTTGATCAATGCTGACAGAGGTAGGCTTGGATTCAACACAGCTTATAAACAAAGTTTTCAAAGTGATGTTAGTCTTAGCACACTGCCACTGCCGTATGGTTTAAAACTGAATCTCAGCTTAGCGGAATCAACTGTTCATATAAAAACGGAGACTAATATGAATTGCAGACATCTCAATTCAACTAATTGCGATTCTCTTCATTTTTTCAGACAAAAAGAATGTGCTTAAGTTTGCTTAAGCTAAATATCAAATAAATGCGAAATAAATCTAATTTCTTAATTAGACACATTAATTATCGAAAGTGACACGTATAACCGATTATAGTGACCACTATTTTATTACTAGTATTTGTTTTACGAATTTTGGAGGGTTGAAAGGCACACATAAATATAAAAATATTTCTTCATATAAGAAATTCATTGCATTCCTGTATTATTTCTAAAATTGCCCTTCTCTTAATAACAATAATATCAGTATTTATAAGTGAAGCAGAACCTGAGATTCGGCACTAATATTGTGTACCCAGGTAAGGCGGCGAGCTGGCAGACACGGTACCATTCAGGATAATATGTTGAACAGAATTTCTCCGACTTTACGTTCTGAGTTCAAATTCCGTCGAGATCAACTTTGCCTTTCATACTTTCGGGGGCCGATGAAATAAGTACCACTGGGGTCGATGTGATCGACTTCCGAAATTTCTGGCCGTGTGCCAAAATTTGAAAACAATATTGTCATCTAATATACCACTTTGTGCATTGAATATCAACAATGTCTCTTCATTGCAGATGTCTTTTTATTACTGTTTGAGTAATTTACTCCTACCTCAGGATATTACTATAATATTCCATCGATTACTGAACCAAAAAGGAGAAACCAAAATAAATCAAAAGTCAGCAACACCTCTATCGTCATTAATTTGCAAATAAGGGTGTCTTACATCAGTACATGAGTATTGTCGATTTAATCAGCAAAAGAATCTAGTTTCATAGTCATGATATTGACCCTGCTTGTATGAAAGACAATGTCATTGAAAATAATAACAAAGCGGAAGAAGATTAAGTTTCCGTATAGCTATTTAAAATATTTTGAGGTTTGCGACTAGAAAGTGTATCAGAGAAAACGATGAGCCCTGCTTGAAACCTATGTCTATTCTATTTCAGAGCACAACATATATACTTCTTCAGTATTTCAATAAAAACAGATAAATAAAATAAAATAAAATTCCAAACTAGATTTTACTGAAATAAATTATCACTGGTCTACCAATTCTAACAATAGACATAAACAATATGAAAACACCACGGAATTATGGGTAGAAAAATTAAATGTCATCTAATGTTACTGAAATAGCAACACACGAGAAATTTTTGAATATAAAAGGTTACAAGAAAGCTGAAATTGTTTACGAGGATATAATCTGTTTGTCAAATCACAATACCCAACCGAACGTAGAAAAACAAGCTATAGTTTCTTCTCAACCCACTTCCTACGATCGAATTCATTTGTGACATCATTAACGCTGTTTGTTCATAGAAGCTTGTCCTTAACCAATCTCTGCGTGTCGTGCATTCTTATTTGATAGTCGAAGCAAATAACAGGTAAAATGTATGAAATTGATCCACTTATATATATGGACAAACCTTTGACGTCACAATAAACTTTGTGCGTAACATTGGCCATCTTTATGAACATAAGCCAAAACGGAAAAAGCTGACCCGTGAGCTTCACAGAAATCGGCTGTCATGCATGGTTGCATTTATTTGATACTCACTAAACTTCTTATCGCCTTACACCTGCCTCACTCTTTTAGTCTCGTTTTCGGCGTATATTTCGACCTTGTATCGAACAAAAGAAACATTTCACACACTAGAATGATTTAGTTACTTATTACTTTCCATAAAGTTTTATCTATTCAAATAATTTTTACAGGCAACATGGAGGTTTACCAATCTCATACAATTCGCTATGGTTTTACAAGTAAGTCTATTCTTTTCCTACTTTCGGCGTTAAAATTCAGCCATAACTCGGGCACTACGTTCCAGATTTTCTTTTCGATGTTTATGGCCCTCTTAGTTTGTCATGTACGCAGTATATAAACCTCTGTTTATTGAAGGCTAAGTATAGTAAATATGACAAGACAGATTACATGTTTTAACGATCCTTTTCATCAAACATCCCTTCAACACTTCACATGCCTCCCACCACACCACAAACACACATACAGGCACATACACATTTAGGCCCCTGGACCGGACTAAATAAACTACTGTACAATCGTTTTGATAAATTCTCCGGATAGTTACCCATCACTGGTATATACACTCAAATATATTCGTAAATATTTTAAATATTTTTAAAAGTATTAAAATCCTAACTGCTTTGTACTTTTATCTCTTTTATCGTTGATGTTTCTAATCCTTCGAAGTTACATCTGGAGGCTGAAGTGATGTCAGCGCGTGTGTTGTTATCATGTTATCACTTCAGAGTATCTAATATTCGTCGACCGGAGATTGAGGAAAATTAATCAATGTACTCTGTACAGGATATATTGCTTATGCTCTCATACTCTTGCTGCATCCGTCTCCCCCGTTCCGATTTATATGTGTGTGTATGTACGTATATATGTGTTTGTGAGTGCCTGTATGTGTGTGTGTGTGTGTGTGTGTGTGTGTGTGTGTGTGTGTGTATAATAAATGAAATAATGTATGGTAAATAAACAAACGAAATAACGTATACTGAATGTAAAAACGAACGGGAGACACAAAGTCCACAATTCTTCATCAGTTATCGACTGACGAAATACACATACAAACTCACAGACACACACACACACACACACACACACACACACACACAGACGCACGCACACACACACATATATGTATGCATGTATGTGTGTATATATATATATATATATATATATATATATATATATATGTCGGGGTTTCAGTTTCCGTCTACCAAATCAGAAGGCCTTGGTTAGCCGGAGGCTATAGTAGAAGACACTGGCCCACGCAGCGGGACTGAACCAGGCACAATGTGGTTAGGAAGCAAGCTTCCTACCACACAGTCACATATGTTCCCTTATATATACATATATATTGGTATATTTATTGTGTCGATTATATTTATGTGTGTGTGTGTGTGTGTGTGTATACTCTCGTTAAAGTCGCATTTGTAGGCCATTCTAAGCTTAAATTAATGGGGTCGCCTATTACATGGTTACTACTTTTTGAGGGGAAAGAATTTAAAATAGTGTATTAGTAGCAGCAAAAGCCCAAACGATTTCTGGACGAACTGAAAAGCACAGTGGAGGACTGTAGTAGTACTGAATTTACATGTGAAAACACACGGTTGTGAATACGTCTCCGCACCTCTTATAAATGCTTAGAAAAATAAATTTACATCTCGTTATTGTTTATTATTACTAACTTACCTTAATAAAGAATACATAACCGACATCTACTCGGCTGTCGTTTATTTGATGTCTTTCACTTTACAACTCACCTATTACATTATTTATATTCGTTGTTGAACTCACACGGTGCTGCATTTGTATTTTTAATGTATTGAATGCCGTTTAAGATTAAATACCAGAACTGATAAAAGAGGTAGAAACACAAGGTCATTCTCCGCACAAATAGCATTGTTTACTGAACAAGTTGCATTTTTTATTTTAATTCAATGTGGCTTAAAATCATTAAATATAAAACAGACATAAAATTAATGACAATAGCAAGAAGTATTATCAAGGATCGAGCAGAAATTTGACTCAGTTTGAAATTGCAATTAAAAGGTGCATCTTAAATATTTCAAACACAAAAGTTTGTTAAAATTCTGCAAGGTCTCACTCTTCATGATCTTCTGCACGGAATAAAGCGTCACAATTTCAGGATGAGTAATATCATCGTGACGAACATCTTCATCTTCCCTGTCCATAGTTAGCGATAGCACATCAAATACTACTTCATTCTTCCTATCGTATTTTATGTCATTTTATATATAATTCTGTGTGGAACAAGAAAAAATCTAAATAAGAAGAGAGAAGTAATTCTGGCTAGTAGAAAATTAATGAATATACATACATATATATATATATATATATATATATATATATATATATATATATATATATCTCCTTCATAGAATTTCTTTCACGCTAGAAGGAACAGCTAAACTCCAAACCACTATTAGGGATAAAAACTCAAAGGGAATGAAAAATAAAAAAATTTACCATCTATTTCCTGGACCATGGCTTCTGACGTTTTTTAGCAAATAAAACAATGTGCTAGGTGAAGTCTTCATCAACAGGTACGCCTAGATTAAACATATAAGTACGAGACAAATCCAGCATGTGCCTTTTGCCTATACACTATAACTTTCCAAATCCACTGCGCAAGCTGTTCCTTCTAGCGTGAAAGGAATCCTATGAAGCATACCTAACGGAAACTAAAAAGTAAAACTATTAATACGTAAATTAGCGCCGCTGAACATGAAAAATATTGTTATTTCATACTTCCCCGCAAAAACTAGTGAAATTTGTTTCCAGCAAACAGTGGAACTACTATCAAAAATATTCAGTGATAAGAGTTCCCTATTAAACACTCGATGGGATTGTTGATATCTAGTTTAAAAAAAGAGGATGAAGATTTTGCCACTATGTCGGGACCGTAAATCGAATGTGCGAAAGGTTTAAATTGAAGGAACTAACACCTGATATGTTTAAATGCCTCATTTTTGTACAAAGGCTTATGGAAAAACAAAGATGCGGAGATACATGCAAGAAGTCTCACAAAACTTGAACAAACGGACCAAAAATTAACCCTGAAGACAGTTGCAGAGGAGTGTCAAAGAGTGGTAAACTTCCGTCAGGACGTAAAGAAAATCGAAGAGGAGTTCTCAACAAGCTTTATACCGGGAAGGTATAAAAAATGTTAAGACCAAACCCATGCTACGGATATGGAGCCCTGCGTTTCAGGAAGGATTGTCCTTTCAAAACGCAAAAATGTTACAGTTGCCAAAATGTGGGACACGAGCTCAAATTGCAGAGCAAAGTTAGGAAGGTCGAGCTTAGAAAATTCTAAAGTTTTCTCAACGGAAACCTTGAAAAAGAAATTTAAGAAAAACATGAATGCGAACCATGTTTCACTCTGCGACTTTGTATTAGTGTACGAACAAAGAGTGGTAGTAGCAACTGCTCTTCAGAAACGGATATTACATGAATTTCATAGCGAACACTCGGAGATGTCAAGAACGAAAGCTTTGGTGAGGAGTTACGTGTATTGGCCGACAATGGACCGGGATATTGAAAATTTGGTAAAATCATGTAGAAGTTGTGCGCTAGCAGCCAAGGCACCACCGATGAAATACCAATAGTCCGTGGCCCAGGGTACGTATAGACTACGCTGGACCAGTGAATAGCGCCTACTACTTGATCATTGTTGATAGCTTTACCACGTTGCCAGAAGTATGTAGGTGCAGTCAACCTACCTCAAAAGCAACTATAAAGTTCCTGCATGAACTTGATACGCTGTTTCGGACACAATAGTATCGGATAGTGGAACACAATTTACAGGATACGAGTTCAAAAAATTCTGCAAAATGCATGCATCAAGCTCATGTTTGCACACTCCTTCCACCCCCGAGGTGAAATGGGCAAGCAGAACGATTCGTAGATACTTTCAAGCGAGCGCTACAAAAAGCAAAGAACGAGTTGGGAAATGACGAATCGCTAACTATATTCTTAATGGGGTACAGAATAACGCCAAATCCGAATTCCAGTTCAGGCAAGTCACCTGCAGAGCTAATGTTCGCTCAAAAGATTAAATCGATCTTCGACAAATTGTTGCCAAAGGCAAAAAAAAAAAGAAAAAATAAAGAAACCTAATGAGAAAATACAAAAACATTCAACTAAACATTTTTATGTCGGAGAGAGAGAGTCCATTTCAAAGTATACAAGAACGGTAAAGAGAGTTGGCAAGATGGCATAGTGGCTAAAAGAATTGCAAACCTGATGTTTTTAATAAAAGGTCAGCGATGGGAGTAAAAACGACACTTAAATAAATTTTAAATCAGACATACTGAAGAAAGGAAGGAAATTCCAATGGAAGTGTTTTACGACATGCTCGATGTGCCAGCACTGAAAGAGATTGAGCCTAGAAGGAGCAATCACAAAAAACGTAAATAGACTGAACATTTAGACATAATTCCTAAGCAGAAAAGGTACTGAACTCCCCAGGGAAACAAAATTTCAAAAAGGGAAAGGTGTTGGAAAGAAAGAAAAAGAAGCTAATAATAATAAAATAAATTTTGTTTCCTACGGAAGTCGAAATCTCGAAAGGAGGGGTGTTGTGGCGAGAGTCACGACACCTCCAACAAAAATAGACTTGACCGAATGACTATAAATAGTAGCGGTCTGAGTGAGAGGCAGAGGGAGTAGGCGTTAATTGCAGGAAGTCTTAAGGTGTCATTTTGATAGTTAGTCGGAATATCGGTTGTTGGTTTGTGTATAGTTCGTGGAGAGTTTGTTGGATTGTTACGTTGTTGTTACCCCGCTTCGTTATATGTTTTATTGTTACTACACGGTTATAGTATAAATAATTATCCTCATAAATAGAGGCGATACTACAACAATTGGCGACGAGTAACTACGTCATAATAGTATGTATGTTATATATATATTATTTTTAAATCCCTCTAAAGGAGACTACGGCAGCAGTACTGGATATTAATAGTTATCACCAAGCTAACATGGCAGTCCAGAAAAATAGGACGAATGCTGCTGTTGAATAGCTCCAAGAGGTCATCGCCTCTAGCTAGTTATATGACACACAGACCTGTGACCATTACAACCTTCGATCAGGGAAGGTC
This sequence comes from Octopus sinensis, assembly GCF_006345805.1. NCBI lineage: Eukaryota > Metazoa > Mollusca > Cephalopoda > Octopoda > Octopodidae > Octopus > Octopus sinensis. The sequence goes on along the minus strand of NC_043000.1, from coordinate 162,977,689 downwards.
ATCAGCTTTCCCATGCTGGTTCAGACATCCACTGACTAGTTTCAGGGTATTTGCCCCTTATCAATGTGAAGTAGTTGAACCCAGCAGGCATCACTGTTGGCTGTCTGTTGGAAGATTTAAATCCATGAGTCATGGTTTCTTTAACTCTTCCTCAACCTCTCACAGACCTTTAAGAAAAAACCCATGGGCGCTGGCTTTCCTTTTATGAGTTCTCTATTGCAAAACCATTTTTGTTGCTATTTCTTTTCTGGGTGTGTTTTTATGGAATTTCTCAAATACTATTGGGATTCGTTAAGACATAAACTTCACTGAGTATGCTTTTTCACCTGGCTGGAGGCCGAAAAAGATGTTTACTGCAGATGATTTAACCAACGTCTATGCATTACTTTAATAAATATTTCTACAAGCCATATGCGATAGAGAAGACCATATTCAGATAGATATAAAGGTGAACCTCTACATAATAATTACTGATGTGCATTTATCTTTGTCTTTGCTTTTTTGAATATGTTTTCTGTTATGCTTTATGACGTAACACACGCAATGGAGAACACTTGGAAGCAGTTACAAAGTTATCCAGTTATCAACAATGTGTCTCGTCTAGGTGGCCAACTGGCAGAACCGTTAGCATGCCGGGCAAAATGCTTAGCAGCATTTCCACAGTTTTTACGTTCTGAGTTCGAATTCCGCCGAGGTCACCTTACCTTTCATATTTTCGGAGTCGATAAAATAAGTACCAGTTGAACACTGGGGTCAATGTAATCGACTTAACTCTCCCCGAAATTCCTCGCCTTGTGCCAAATTTGAATCTAAGAATTGACTCGTCGTCTCTAATTGACCGTGATTAGCCCCATTCTCTATAATTAATAAAACCGACGTGGTTTTTGACAACTTATAGGAACTAGCATAAATTTCAAAAAATTACCATGCTACTTTAATAATAATGGTTTTTGATATTAAGTCATAATCTCTATAGTTGGAGGGTGGTGGTGTAAATTTAGTTAATGTAATTGACGCAGAAAGGATGGAATGCAAAATTAAAAGATTAACTTGGAATGTAGAGATGTAACCAAATTCTGTGTGGCCATCGCTCTGCCAAATCCTACTCATTCACACAGTTTAAAATAATTATATATAATTATTTTCTTTTGTAATTATTTCAATCAACAAACAAAATAACAGCTTTTGAAGCAGCTGTAAGTGAATCTAGACAGATACTTTTGATCCTCAATCAGTTTTTGTAACAATAAGAATTATAGAGTGGGGAAATGCTGTTTAGTAAATATTTTTTTGATGTATGTACTGCTATATCAATAAATACATTAGATACATATTTATAGTTTTACTCAATGCTATGAATAATTCTTAGGGATATTTTATGCATGGGTTAGGTAAATTCTCGTCTGCATGCTAAAATTTACCCTTACTCAAACTGCAAATCACTGAAGATGTCTCAAAAAAGCTAGAGGGAAAAAACGAGGGAGCTGTTTAAGTTTTATGACGCAAGTTGTTCAGCTGAACATTTAAAAAATATAGTGATTCGTATGTATGTATGTATGTATGTATGTTAAACCATTGGTTAAACTATTGGGAGTGAAGGACTCCGAGCCTTTGTTAGGGCATCCTTCTAGGCGAAGGGAACTCAGGTAACTGGGATAACTCCGACATAAAACCTGCGGCTCAGTGGTTACCGACGATGCTGACTTGTTCTTCTTTTCGGATTATGGCTGCTGTTGCTTAGTGAGTGGGATTGACTCAGTGCACAGCCTTTCCTCACTTAAAAAAAATCTTCTTGCACAGGCATTACACGATAACAACATTGATTAAGCTTCGTGCAATGGCCATACTCGATAACGAGGGGGCAGCCACCATGTATGTATGTATGTATGTATGTATGTATGTATGTATGTATGTATGTATGTACGTACGTATGTATGTATACATGTATATATGTATGTATGTATGCATGTATATATGTATGTATGTATGCTCGCATGGCAGTATGACTGGCTGAACGGATGGATGTAACCTACATGTACACAAGCATACATCTTCAGTTTATATATATATATATATATATATATATATATATATATATATATATATATATATAATCTATTGGCGAGAACAGGAATAACCACTATCGAAAAGAGTGTACTCAATACTGGATTAGAGTAAAGGGAAAGGGACTATCGACATTTTGAATAAACAGCATTTCTTCCTTCACGATACCAGCAGACCATTTTTTCTGCTCCGTCAACAACGCTACTAAAATTTATTTCAGCCTGAAACAATATTTTCAACCAGTTTACAAATGGAAGTTTCAAATCCGAGATTTGTTAATATTTCAACATCCTTTTTCGCTGCAAGTACAGTAACCAGCTCATTTCAACATCCTGCTTTGTTCAGTGTATAGCTTACCACTGCAAGTCCAGCTTCTCATGATCATCCTCACACCAGCTCAACTTTTGCCACAGCAAGGTTATTGCTAACTTTCAGCGTTACAGCTTTTGTCATATTGTCATTTTCTTCATATATAAAGTTGCGAGACTTAATTTCTCGGCGTACTAAACTTTTTCAGAAGAATTGTCCAGCATGTACTTTCACAATGCCTTGCGCTACTGTTTTCACCTTCAGTATGCGTCTGCTATATACATATCATGTATATACATATCATGTATATACATATCATGTATATACATATCATGTATATACATAACTTTCCGTCATTTCTCATCGTTGTATTCAATTTCTGTGGACTTTCTAAAAACTTGCATGATTTGAATTTGAACACTTGTATATCGACTGGAATTTTTCCTTAGCTTGCGCATAGTTTGACATTTCTATTGCATGCATTTTTTGTGTAGCGGTAGCTAAATAGTTGAATGATCTCCCTTGCAAGAAAGATTTTAGAGTAACCCTTTCTAAGTTTCTCAAAGCATCTGTGTCAAGAGACGTGATTCTTAATTATTCAAGACATATACAAAACAAGGAATATTCCCCTTCTTCAGTTATCCCTGTTTCATCTACCCCGCGTTTTCGAAGGTAAGGACAAGACGCGACTCCGTTGAAACAATCCTTCCCGCAAATTTTATTTAATTTGCTTTGCGGGAAGGACTGTTTCAAAGAAGTCGCGTCTTGTCCTTATCTCGAAACGCGGAGTAGATGAAACAGGGATAACTGAAGAAGGGGAATATTCCTTGTGTTGTATGTCTTGTTTCTCTGTTTTATCGTTGTGTGAAAAAAAAGTTCGCTTCTATGTTTTTATTTTTATGTTTTCGTTTCTCATTGTGTTCAACGTTTTTTTGATGTCCTGTACCCATATATGCATGTATATATACATATATATGTAGGTATGTACATATGTGTATGTACATATGCATATCTTTATATATTACTTATATTATTATATATACATACATATATGTGTGTGTGTATTATAAACACACACACACTCACATACACATATGTATATACATACACGTTGACACATAAATACACACACATTTAACCGCTTGCACATACTCACATATATATGCAAATTAATCGTTTCAGATACGTATTTAACTTTCCTTTTCGGCGGTACGTTTACAGTTGAAGCTAGAAGTGGATTACACCTGAGAGAAGAGAAGAAACAGGATCTTCTATGCATACCATACTGCAATGTTACCAATGTCACTACTGCAAGTGTGAGTAAAGGGAAGGACAGTACAATGGCGCTCAGTATGATCATTGGTCTGGTATTTTGTGTAATAATATTCATCTGGGGAGCAAGAATCACGATTCCACTGATAGTCAAATATCTACGGTACCCACGAAATATACAAGATGTCGATATGTTTTCAGATGCTACAGAATTACACATCATCGAGGAACGACAATCGTTAGGCATCAAAGAACCCAATCAAATTCCACCGTTGGCTACAGTCGAAAAGGGTGAAACCTATTTGTTAGCTGCTGCGTAACTGTTAACTTTGGGTTTTTTCTACAACTAATAAGATGAAATTTTTGCAGAAAATCTTGGTATCGTAAACCGGGGTTTCAAATACTGTTGGTTCTTGTATATACATATGCTTTATCCCATCTGCACTCTCAAACGTACTTTTAAATAAAATTAAATTTAAATTCACACGGAATATATGCCCCAGAATCGAGAGACGGAAAAAAAACATTTGAATATGCTTCTAGTGGTATTCTAATCAACTGATTCTTCTTATTATAATTTAGTCAAAAGCTACGAGCTGCTAGAATCGTTAGCACGTGGATAAAATGCTTAGTGGCATTTCATCCGTTTTCACGCTCTGAGTTCAAGTTCAGTCGAGGTCGGCTTTACCTTTTATCCTGTATAGGTCGATGAAAAAGGTGCCAGTTGAACACTGGGGTCAAAGTAATTGACTAGCTCCTGCTCCACAAAATTTCGGGCCTTCTGCCTCTAGTAGAAAGGATTATTATAATTTATTGAGATGGGTGAGGGACAGTTTCCAGGAAATGTTTCGGCCTTCCACACTGGTTAGATCGATGCAACTAATATCCTGCCCGACACATTTTCAGTTCAATATTTGCAGGGAAAAGATGTGCGAGGAAGTAACCCGGTGGGGGTGGGGATTTTGTTCAAATACTGCAATAGAGTAAACGCTGTTAAGTCTACCAGAGGACCAATTGCCTCTGTTAACTGACCCTCAACGCACATTTTACTACTCCATGAGATAAGAAAGTGACCTTGACAAGTTTTGAAAATCAGAACAGATAAATAAAGTAAATACTGTGATGTACATTAAAAAAAAAGTCTACCAGTTCCATCAAAACTGCAACATATGTCTATGTTTGTATGTATATTATGGCCAAAAGAATTCGTTATTTTACATATGTATTACAAAAGGGTGTTTAGGACGGACGTTTTGTGTAAATCTTTGGCTTTTTAAATACCTTTTTACAATATCTAGTTTGGTACTCCGCAAACTCTCAAACCACTATATTAATGTACTAAAATGCATTTTCTGCTACTCTGCATCTATTGCTTTTGAGAGTTTTTCCTCCGCCCAGCTTCTTGCCACGAAAAGATTAGTATTGTGTGAGTACTAGACCACAAAATGTAATGCATAATATTCATAATACACTCTCTCATACACGAGAGTAATATAAGTATACAGAGAATTATATTATATATATAAAAACAATATATTTTCGACAAAATCTATGATCTCAGGAAGGAAAGGGAAACTGTATATTCAAGCAATAAAATATTTGTCACTAAAACATAAAAGGCTTCTGTGTTGTAATTTATAAAAGGTAAATCTATGTTTATGTAATATTTCAATTTCAGTAAGCAGCCGGAGTATATAAACATAGATGACAAACTCATTCGTGCTCTATGTTACAGTTTCACAGATAGAAATTGTCTGAAACCAAACAGGTAAAATTGTCACCTGAAGCGCAACCCAATATTTGAATCTCTGTTCTACAACTTAACGTCTTTGATAGAAACAAACAAATAGGACATTATTTACATTGTTTACATTCGACGGATATTTGTCCTCATCTTGCTTGTTGTTAACACAACCTTTCGGCTGATATACCCTCCAGCCCTCTTCAGGCGCTTTGGGGAAATTTCGAACCTGGGTTCTCATTCCTAAGGTATTCTTCGATGTTGTTATTATTATTATTGTTGTTGTTCAGGTCACTGCTTGGAATCGAACTCGGAATCTTGGGCTTAGTAGCCTGCGCTCTTAACCACTACGCCTTATGCCCGTGGCGTAGTGAAGAGCGCAGGCTACTAACCCCAAGATTCCGAGTTCGAATCCAAGCAATGACCTGAACAATAATGATGATGATGATAATAATAATAATAATAATAATAATAATAATAATAATAATAATAACATCCGAAACGTTGTGTTAACAGCACAAGATGAGGACAAATATCCGTCGAATGTAAATAATGTCCTATTTGTTTGTTTCTTATAAATCGACCCCAGGACTTATTTTTTAATACCTAGTGCTTATTCTATCGGTCTCTGATGCCGAACCGCTAGTTTACGGAAAGTTAGACACACCAACACCGGTTGTCAAGCGGTAGTGGGTGACAAAAGCATAGAAAAAGAGATACACACACATAGATATACGATGGGCTTCTTTCAATTTCCGTCTACTAAGTTCACTCACGAGGCTTGGGTCGGTCTGAGGCTATAGTAGAAGATACTTGCACAAAGTGTCACGCAGTGAGTCTGAATCCGAAATCATGTGGTTAAGAAGTAAGCTTCTTACCACACAGCTTCTAATGGGTTGCAACTTTACTTTGGTCTCGCCATCACCATGGAAGTGTATAAGCTCTGGGCTCTTTACCAATACAAAATGTTTCCTGGTTAATTTAGAATTCATTTCCTTAAAATGCTAACGGTAAATTCAGGCTGTTACTCTTTCTCTTGGCTGTAGAAACGAATAATGGTTGATTCCTTGACAGTATCACCAAAGAGTAACTCTAACTTTTGGGAGCATAAAGGGGTTTTTGAAACGCGACTCTTCAGCTGCTCGCTCTTCAGGTAACTCTTCAGCTCCTAGCCATTATGAAGAGATTTTGCTGTTGTCATAAAATACCCATATTTAGTCACAAGTGATTTTTCTTTTCGAAAACGGTCTCCTTTCGATTCGCCCAGAAGGAAAGAACGGACGGTCAAACGATGCATCTTGTTTTGCAGCACTTATTTCACGCGGAACAAATTTATCTTTTTCCACTTTCATTGTAAGCTGATGCCTTCCTGATGATTGTAGTATGGTCATATATATATATATATATATATATATATATATATATATATATATATATATGTGTGTGTGTGTGTGTGTGTGTGTGTGTGTGTGTGTGTGTGTGTGTGTGTTGTGTGTGTGTGTGTGTGTGTGATTAGTTTTTGTGTTTTAGTTATTGTGCGTTAATCTATACATTAGCATATCTAATTACTAGACGTACACACACACACACACATATATATAATATATAAACACTTATAAATGCTTATAAGTATAACACCATACTTATACTTATTTTTCTTTTTATTTATTTATTTATTTATTCGTGAGCGTGGAGTCATCGACCTACACTGGTCCTGGCAGGAGGATTGCTAAGTTCATTGCTACAACCTCTTCTTTCTTGACTCACAAATAAGATTCACATACAAGTAAATATACAGCTACTGAATAGGCTTTCGATTGAAGTTGAATCTGTCTTACAAGATTGTCAACGTCAAAAGAAGTCAACCTTGTGACACAGCAATAATATCCTATTACATTATACTAGCAAATCTATCCATCTACGATGAAGGCATAAAATGAGGGAGGGAAGTCACACCAACAGTATGTATTGAGAAATGCGTAAATGGACTTGATAGATTACTGAGTGATGTCTTAGAGAAATCACCTTATTGTCGGTGATACAGCGTTCTATTGAAGCTATATGACCTGTGTTTGCGACTAAGTGATGTGTGATGACGATTCACTCCCGAACTGAAATAGGTTCCCAGCCTCTGTATCATGAGTGATTATGTGAACCACTCCTAACGAAGGCCAGAGCTTCTTTCGACCACTACTTTTATCTTAGTTGTTTACACTATTTTACGCTTGTTTATACTCTTATACATTCAAAGTCCACAAATTTCCTTATTTCAAATAATATTTCTAAGAGTATTTCTTGCTTTACCGTATTTTCGGCAGACAAGTCGACGTAGTTTTCACGGTGCATGCATGTCGTGTAAACGTTCAAACAACGCCACTGTCTTTCCTAAGCCTGGCGTATTTCACATGGAATATTGGTTCTCGAAAGTCGTCCTCGTGTATAAGTCGACCTGCCTTTTACTGGCTGTAAATTTCTGTCTGAAAAATATGTCAGAGGATACGGCACGTTGATGTAGATTTTATTAATGTGATACTGAGATATTTTTCAACAGCGGTAACTTTTGAAAATATTTCGTCATTGAAAACACACTCACGCGCGCGCATACAGAGAGAGAGAGAGAGAGAGAGAGAGGGAGAGTGTGTGTGTGTGTGTGTGTGTGTGTGTGATTAGTTTTTGTGTTTTAGTTATTGTGCGTTAATCTATACATTAGCATATCTAATTACTAGACGTACACACACACACACACATATATAATATATAAACACTTATAAATGCTTATAAGTATAACACCATACTTATACTTATTTTTCTTTTTATTTATTTATTTATTTATTCGTGAGCGTGGAGTCATCGACCTACACTGGTCCTGGCAGGAGGATTGCTAAGTTCATTGCTACAACCTCTTCTTTCTTGACTCACAAATAAGATTCACATACAAGTAAATATACAGCTACTGAATAGGCTTTCGATTGAAGTTGAATCTGTCTTACAAGATTGTCAACGTCAAAAGAAGTCAACCTTGTGACACAGCAATAATATCCTATTACATTATACTAGCAAATCTATCCATCTACGATGAAGGCATAAAATGAGGGAGGGAAGTCACACCAACAGTATGTATTGAGAAATGCGTAAATGGACTTGATAGATTACTGAGTGATGTCTTAGAGAAATCACCTTATTGTCGGTGATACAGCGTTCTATTGAAGCTATATGACCTGTGTTTGCGACTAAGTGATGTGTGATGACGATTCACTCCCGAACTGAAATAGGTTCCCAGCCTCTGTATCATGAGTGATTATGTGAACCACTCCTAACGAAGGCCAGAGCTTCTTTCGACCACTATTTTTATCTTAGTTGTTTACACTATTTTACGCTTGTTTATACTCTTATACATTCAAAGTCCACAAATTTCCTTATTTCAAATAATATTCTAAGAGTATTTCTTGCTTTACCGTATTTTCGGCAGACAAGTCGACGTAGTTTTCACGGTGCATGCATGTCGTGTAAACGTTCAAACAACGCCACTGTCTTTCCTAAGCCTGGCGTATTTCACATGGAATATTGGTTCTCGAAAGTCGTCCTCGTGTATAAGTCGACCTGCCTTTTACTGGCTGTAAATTTCTGTCTGAAAAATATGTCAGAGGATACGGCACGTTGATGTAGATTTTATTAATGTGATACTGAGATATTTTTCAACAGCGGTAACTTTTGAAAATATTTCGTCATTGAAAACACACTCACGCGCGCGCATACAGAGAGAGAGAGAGAGAGAGAGAGGGAGAGTGTGTGTGTGTGTGTGTGTGTGTGTATGGTTGTGGAAGTTGGCCGTCTTGAACGGGGTTCATCTGTGACTTCGAAATGATTAGTCCGAAACCTTGACATCCAGATTTTCACTGTAGAGTAAGATGGGCAGCCATCCTTAAAGACTTCATCTCGCCGTGAATTCCCTCTTTTTGCAAAGCAAAGGAGCGGCGGAAATCCATGACGATATGAAGTCTTGAAGGATGGTTGCTCAGCTTATTCCACAGTGAAAATCTAGGCGTTAAGGTTTCGGACTGGTCATTTCGAGGTCACAGATGAACCCCAGTTAAGTCGGCCAACTTCCGCGGTCACATACATAAAAGCATGTTCACATATAAACGCATAAGAATATCTCAACAGGATCGTTAGATATATTTAACTAAATTTTAATACAAATGTTCGAATTATGCAATCGAAGTAGTTCTAGACCTATCGTGCTTCAATTTTACCTAAATCCACTGTAGGAGCTGCCACCACGCGTTAAATCTGTAAAAAAGAAAAAGATATATTGTATACCATCATGATGTTTTGCGTATCTTCTCAATAGTTGTACCACCTCCCCAGCAAAGGTAAAAGCTCTGTCCTTTCGCAATACAAAGAACTTTTCAGCAACCCTCGTATGTATCTCCATTCTTTCTGTCTGTCTCATCTCACTCTCTCTCTCTCTCTCTCCCCTTTGTATTTCTCTAAATAATGACACACGCATATACATGTACACTTAGATAGGTTCAGTATTATCCGTTGGCATGTATAAAAGTATGTACACACATAAACACATACAAATTTCTCAACAGGCTCGTTAAATATATTTAACATGCTTAACGTATGTGTATCGTTGAAAAGCCAGAGGTTGCAGATTTCGTCCGGAAAAACAATCCCCGAACAGATTATTTTGTCAAAAAATACAATATACACCAGAGTTTGACGAAACGAAATCATCCTGGAAGTGACCGCGAGTGCAACAGATAAGCATTTCTCCATTTTTGCATCTTGTTAGTGTCGCCCTCTCGTGTTACTTCCAGAACGAGGTCGACCTCTCCAGTCTGAATTATATAGAAAAAGTATACCATACACCGGTTTGCAATTATGCCGCCGAGGCAGAGTAAATTTCAAATTAAGCAAATAAAGCGACTCTAAGTTAGAATCATATTCTTAGAATATGTATGTCTTTGAAAAAGCAGAAGCTGGATTCCGAGAGAAAATCCCTTTATTAGACGAATGGCCCCAAAATAAACACAATATACTTTTATGTCAAATGTACAATCACTCCTTCAACAGAGAAATACGAAATTAAAAATATGATACTTTTGAAAACGATGGGTCAGAGCTAGTATTACTGAACCACATAAGAGGAATTTGGGGTTGCATCGCCTTAACTCTGTCTGTGTGTATGTGTGTATGTGTGTGTGTGATTGTGTGTGTGTGTGTATGTGTGTGTGTGTGTGTGTGTGTGATTGTGTGTGTGTGTGTATGTGTGTGTGTGTGTGAGTATCATATGTACAGTAAGTATATGAATGCAATGAAGACAAAGTAACTGGTAAGAGAAGAGAAATAACATTACTAATACTCGTAATAAAATTGAATTGATTATTTTTATTCTTTTACTTGTTTCAGTCATTTGACTGCGGCCATGCTGGAGCACCACCTTAAAAGGCTTTAGTCGAAGAAATCGAACCCACGACTCAATATTTGTAAGCTTAGTACTTATTCTATCGGTTTCTTTTGCCGAACCGCTAGATTACAGCGACTTAAACACACCAAGCGATTGTGGCGGACCAAAGACAAGCACTCACACACAAAGCTATATATATATATATATATATATATATTCTTGTAAACACACGCGCTATATATTCGTTCTTCGCTCGTTTGTCCATTGTCCGGAAATCTCTCTTCATAATGGGCATGGGTTAGAATAAGTACAGTAATAAACGAGTGTAGAGCGAATATGTAGTGCGTGTGTTTATTTGCCCCCCACACCAAAAAAATGACCGTCCCGAAATACAACAATATTTGTTTCAACGCACGACTTTACGTCAGGGAACTTGAAACACAAATTCATATATATATATGAGTGAGTGTGTGTGTGTGTGTGTGTGTGTGTGTGCGTGTGTGTGTGTGATTGTGTGTGTGTGTGTGTGTGTATACACGATGGGCTTCTTTCAGTTTCCGTCTACCAAATCCACTCACAAGGCTTTGGTTGGCCTGAGGCTATAGTAGAAGACACTTGCCCAAGGTGCCACGAAGTGGGACTGAACCCGGAACCATGTCATGGGAACCAAGCTTCTTACCACACAGCGACGCCACTTGATTGAAAATTAATGGTCAATAGTGTTAATGGTTCCCGTTTTCAAGCGCATCTATCACTGGATGACTTTCAAATACTTTGCCTCGTCATCACGTCTCAGTCAGAATGGTGTCAACGAGTATTCTGTCAGGTGGTTGACCTGAAACAAGTATGGATACGAAGAGTTTTGTGAAGTGGATTAATTGAAATAATGTGATAGAATGTAGTCACGGTGATGCATGCTTGACTTGTTTTGATGTTATATTTTATAACACACTAGCAGTATCGCCCGGCGTTGCTCGGGTTTGTAAGGGAAATAACTATATAAGCATTTTTAGAGAGTTACTTCCCTTGTAGATGCCAATTCGGGCTTTCTTAGCCATTTCTGTTTTGGTGTCTTCAAGCCATGAAGTCGTTGTTCTAAAAGAACGCTGGTCTCCTTGACAACGCTTTACGACGTTGATTTCCTTACACTCCCTTCCCCACAGCTTCACGAGGGAGGGAAGAAGGGGGAGAAGCAACACAAGTGCAGGTGTGACCATGGACGCCAACTCCGCCGCCATCGACACACGAAAAAATATGCATTAAAATGGAATAAAAAATAATGTTAAATTATTTTTAAAATCGTAGACTCATCGTAGACGCGTGCTAATACGCAGATGGGCTCGATATGAATCACAACTATAAGATACCCGAATTTGGTTAAACTGCACCGCAAAATGTGGGAGTAGTTAGGAATCTAAATCGAAGGGGACAGACACTCACACAACTACAGTTTTATATATATAGATATAACTTTAATAGAAAACCTGTTGGGAATTAGGGTCAGGCGTGTCAGAATCAATGTACCTCGTAGCTGTCGCCCCTGCTCACAATCAGTGACAGTAATTGTTAGTTTAGTCATGTCTAGACCAACAACTCCAGGATATATCAACAAGTAAATGTATATACTGAACACATGAATACATAAATAAATTCATAAACGAATAAATATGTAATACCTACGTTTAAGAAATGCCTCATATTTGAGAAAAGCATATATCAGCGACAAAAGTAATGTGAATTGCGTGAGGTAATATATTTATTTCCACTTAAACGTGGATGCTCTGTTAGGATAAATTATTCTGCGATAGATACCACGAGAGAAACACTCACACTACCTTTTGGTGCAAAGGGCATTTAGCACCAAAAGCCTACAGGAATCTCTCTCATGGTATCTACCGTAGTATGGTTTATTCTAATAGAACATCCACGTTTAAGTGGTAATAAATATTACCTCTTTGAGAAGTGTTTAGTGAGTTACGAAAAATGAAATACATTTTAACAGTGCGTAGGAGTGGCTGTGTGGTAAATAGCTTGCTTACCAACCACATGGTTCCGGGTTCAGTCCCACTGCGTGTCTCCTTGGGCAAGTGTCTTCTACTATAGCCTCGGGCCGACCAAAGCCTTGTGAGTGGATTTGGTAGACGGAAACTCTGTGTGTGTGTGTGTGTGTGTGTGTATACGTTTGTGTATCTGTGTTTGTCCCCCCAACATCACTTGACAACCGATGGTGGTGCGTTTACGTCTCTGTAACTTAGCGGTTCGTCAAAAGAGACCGATAGAATAAGTACTAGGCTTACAAAGAATAAGTCCTGGTGTCGATTTGCTCGACTAAAGGTGGTGCTCCAGCATGGCCTCAGTCAAATGAGTGAAACAAGTAAAAGAGTAAAAGAGAGAGTGCGTATGATTGTATGGGTAAGCCAATTTGAGGAGAGAGGCAAAGTCTATGTACCTCGTGGCCACCTGCTCTACCCAGGGCGTGTGAGATCCACGGCAAATTTAGACATGACTCGATCAACGACTCTAGGAAACGAATAGTCATAAAGGTGAATAAATAAATAATTCTAATTTGGGCGCGAGAACAACAATTTTTAGGGACGGATGATGTCGAGTGCATCGATCTTTGTCCACGACTGGTACTTATTCTCTGGACCCCGAAAGGATGAAGGACAAAGCTGACTTCGGCAGCAACGAATATATAAATGAATAAATAAATAAATAAATGAATAAAACTCGCATTCCAGAAATTTCTCAATGCTGAAATTCTGGATGAAAGGGCTTGAGGAAAGTATTTAGAGAGTTATGTAAATGAACCGTATAAGAAGCAGGATAGCAAGTCGTGTGGGATAGGCTAGGTTGGAGGGGAATGCAGTTAAACTTTTCCGAGGAGCAGATTTTTTTTTGTCTTAAATGCATAATATACTATAACGTCGTAAAAGTGTATATACACAACACACACACACACACACACACACACACACACACACACACACACACACACACACACACACACACCACACACACATACAACACACACACACACACACCATAACACACACACCACAATACACACACACACACCCACAAACACACATACACACATACACACACACACACATACACACACACACACACATACACACACACACATACACACACACACACACACACACACACATACACACACACACACACACACACCACACACACACACACACACACACACACTGTTAGGGCAATGAACTTCGTAACCTCCCCATCCTCTCAGAATATTCGCGATTAGCTTTCAATGTGCAGGTCAATGACTTCAGGAAATGAATGAATGAATGAATAGAAACTTGGTCTAAACATTGAAACTGTTGGGTGAAAGGTTTTGAATAAAACATACAATGAAACATGAGATAGGAAATATAACATAGACAGAGATACGTACTGGTGTGTAGCATGTCTTATGTGGAGGAACATTCAGTTAAGAAGTTCAGAGAAGCAGATACCATGACGACCGGAATGGAATGGTGGAACGAAGCCCCATAGGAAGCCCCAGCAATATCCAAGAGCCAGCAGTCTATCTCGGATTCCCAAAATTCAACTTACATATATCTTTCGTATTTAACTTGTTCCAGTCATTAGATTGCCTCCATGCTTGAATACCATTCTGAAGAGTGATTCTTAACCTGGGGGTGGGGGGGGCGTCCCCACTAGTGGGGTGGGGTGGGGGGCGTCAGTAACTTCCAAGGGGGGCACGAGCCCTTGACAAAAAACTGGAATTTCTGTAATTATATTTGTTATTCTCTTAACGAGAGCGTAGTCAAATAATGAGAATTTCAGGAAAAAGTGCAAAAAATGCTTATTCCTTTAGTTCTCTTATTCTGCTATCTTAGCGCCGCTTAGCATTTTCTGTACCGATTGACCCCACTTCATATCCCTCAAAACCTTCACTAATTCTGGATTGTAGCTTTAATATTTGCTTTTATTTTGTAAATTTTTGTTTGTTATAACAAGATTCAAGTTAAGAACCAATGTTATAAAGCTTAGATATTATCGTGTAAAGACAAACATCTTTTTCAGTTAATAGATTATAAACAAGTTTGATCCATAGTTTTCATATATATGAAATAATGTAATTCTTAAAAATAAGAGAGATGCTGAAACATCATATTACCATACTAAGAAATATTAACACAATTTGAAAATTGAAAACTAGTTTTAAATTTTAGCAAGAGGAAAAGTACGATATATTTAAAAATAGGAAATAAAAACGAAAAGTATGTAATAGGTTCTACTATCGCTCAATTTGATAAAGTCTCAAAAAAAAAAAAAAAAAAATACAGATTGGAAAAATAAAAAAAAATTAACAATAAAACCAAAATGTTTATATTAAAAATATAGTAAATTTTTTCGTAAGAAAAAGGAAATTATAATATAAAGCCAAATTTTAAACTAAAATTCAGATTTAAATATTACAGAAAGTATTAGGTAAAACTAAAAGCTATGCAAAATCTTTTCCTTTTTATAGAAACATTTTAAAATATTTTCTTACAAATAAATACAAATTTTTCGTATAACTTTTCTTTTAATTTAAGTTTCATTCCAATATTTTTTGTTTTGATTTTTTTCCGAACTTTTTACTCCAAGCGTTCTAACTCGACATTGCCTTACACGTACTTTATCTTTCGTTCTCATATTTGTGTTGTCCACTGCGCATCAAATAATTCGCAATGAGTGCAAAGAAACGGAAGTACCTTGACGAATATGTTCGATTTAGATTCGTGTCCCTCCAAAAAGGTGACACAGAAGTCCCCTAGTGTTTGATATATTACAAAAATTCGAACAGTGATAGAATGCGACCCTCACGCTTGGAACGCC
>NC_043000.1:162954524-162957024 GCF_006345805.1 Octopus sinensis | reverse complement strand
CATACATACATACATACATACATACATACATACATACATACACACACACACACCATACATACATATACATACATACATACATACATACATACATACATACACACACACACACACATACATACATACATACATAAACACATACATACATACATACATACATACATACATACATACATACACACACACACATACATACATACATACATACATACATACACACACACACACACACACACACATACATACAATACGTACATACATACATACATATATACACACATACATACATACATACATACATACCTTGTTGATGTTAAAATTCCAATGAGGAAGCTTTGGATCTAGGTTAGAAACCAGCTCTTGCCGTATTTGCAAGAAATCTTAAAACCTAACTGAATAATGACGTATATACATACATACATGCAAGCATGCATTCGTGCAAGCTTGCATCCATCCATCCATCCATCCATCCACCCACCCATAAATACATACATACATACATACACACCTGTGTGCGTGTCTATGTGTGTATACATGTATACACACACATATATACATATAAATGCCATACATACATGTTACATATAATTGGGTGTGCGTGTGTTTGTGTTTGTCCTCTGCCTCCCGTGACACCCGTTTTTGGTTTGCAGAGGTCACTGTCTTCTAGCGGTTCGGCAAAATAAACCGATGGAATAAATACCAAAGTTATTAAA
The DNA here is from genome assembly GCF_006345805.1 of Octopus sinensis. Taxonomy (NCBI): domain Eukaryota; kingdom Metazoa; phylum Mollusca; class Cephalopoda; order Octopoda; family Octopodidae; genus Octopus; species Octopus sinensis. The sequence goes on along the minus strand of NC_043000.1, from coordinate 162,956,311 downwards.
TAAGTATTGAGATCCATTTGTTCGACGAAACCCTTTAGGCCTCAGTATGGCCGCAGTCCAATGACTGGAGGAAATAGATAATAAAAGAGAAAAACATATATATGATTCATGGATTTGTAAATGAAGAAGGGTCTTGTGGAATTTTCGAACGATTGAAGTACTTCAAATTTCCACCAGATTTGTTTCAAAGTGATATAATTTCTTTATCTGTAGTTTATAGAAAAACAAAACAAGACAAAACGAACGAACAACAAAAACTCCCCGTCATCAACTTGCAAAACTACATTTAAAAAAATAATCCGGTGAAAATTTGAAGTGCTTCAAGTGACTGAAAGAACAATTCTGTGAGTGAGAAATCTTTTTTCACTACCGATTAAGAGAGGGAAGGGGAGGAGAGAGAGGAAGAGAGAGAGAGAGAAAGAGAGAGGATGGGCAGAGACTTCCTAAGGGACGATGGCTGGTATTTGTCACTTGAAAAATTATAAAATTATAACACTCTACCTAGACAAGGGAGGCAACTTTATTTTCCTATATACTTTGTAAGAGTTGCTTCCCTTATAGGCACCCATAGCAGCTCGCTTGCTCAAATTTATAAATTCCCACCTAATAACCTAATATATATTCATAGTAGTACCTCGATTGTAGAACACTTCTCATTACGAATAAATCGTGCATTATATATATGTATATTATATATATATATATATATATATATTATATATATATATATGTGTGTGTGGTGTGTGTGTGTGGTATTTAAAAGCACGATTTATTCGTGATCAGAGGAGTTCGATAACCGAGGTACTCCTGTGTATATATATATATATATATACACAGGAGTACCTCGGTTATCGAACTCCTCTGATCACGAATAAATCGTGCTTTATAAATATATTATAAGTTAATCCAAACAAGAAAACACAAAAAAACACAAAAAAACACAGCAACGCGAGGAGGTGGAACAAATAAAGTATTATTGGAAGCTCAGGAAAGAAGGGAAGAAGGAGGGTTTAACGTTTCGAGCGGAGCTCTTCGTCGGAAACAAAGGAGAAGGAAAGATCCCGAGAAGGGAAGACAGAGGAAAAAATTGCTGGCGGTGCTCACGAGGTCACACACACACACACACACACACACACACACACATATATATATATATATATATATATATATATATCGTAAATCCTCGAGTATAATCCGCACTTTTTCCCCCAAAATAAAAGGTCAAATTTTCTAACCAATGTCCGAGTCTCTATTTGCTGTCCGGCAATGTTTATTCAGACACATTTTGCGATGTCGGGCGCGAAAATACCTTAAGCTAAGCCTGAAAGCAATGAAGTCATACAAGTATCGTCCATAACTTGCAGTAAGCAACATTTATTAAACGTTATACTGTTATTACTGTTATTTCTTTATTTTCTGCAAACAAAATGCACAAAAGAGCTACACGTTTGCATTATGTTATATGCAATATAATAAAGGACGTTACCGTATACAGTTTTACAAACCAAGGACGTTATATAGACTCCTTACTCAGTTAGAGAAGGGGTGGCGTTATACACAAGGTTTAGGTTTTTCAGAGGTACAGCCCCCTAAAAATCCCCTGCGTATTATGCTCAAGGGCGGACTATACTCGAAGATTTACGGTTCCCTAACCGACCCCTCCCCTCTTTCAAACGAGCCCACAACCTTCGAGACCTTTTGGTCCATAGCTCCTTCCCTGACCCTACCCCCCAACCCGGCTCGTTCCCCTGCTCCCGCCCACGTTGCTGCACTTGCCCTTACCTCTC
>NC_043000.1:162924524-162949524 GCF_006345805.1 Octopus sinensis | reverse complement strand
GATGCAGTCGACTATCCCCAAAATTTCAGGCCTTGTGTCTCTAGTAGAAAGGATTAATTATTTATAATCTTGATTGTAGTCGTAATTACTGGTTTCTAATTTTGGCGCAAGGCAGTTGGTTGTAGTAATAGTCATTGCCATGAGATTGCATAGGCTTTACTTCACAGCAAGATTAAACATTTACGGATTTGACTCAGTATATTCATTAAAAATCTTTTTATCTTATTTATTCACAGCACACTGTAATTTCTATAAACATATTAAAACAAAACTCTTTAAAGGGAGGCTACTCTTCATTATTATTCTACGTTTATTTCCCTTGTAGGTTTTATTCAAGCTGCCTGTTCACACACACAGACGCACACACACACACATGCACATACACCAGATAGATAAAGTAGCACGCACAGACACATACACAACTGTGTGCACACTAGTGTTCGGTTGCGCGCGCATGCGTAAAGAGCTCACAAGACGACTGAGACTCAAATTCAAGGAAGAAGCAAATACAAGAGAAAATATACAACATAGGCGCAGGAGTGGCTGTGTGGTAAGTAGCTTGCTTACCAACCACATGGTTCCGGGTTCAGTCCCACTGCGTGACACCTTGGGCAAGTGTCTTCTACTATAGCCTCAGGCCGACCAAAGCCTTGTGAGTGGATTTGGCAGACGGAAACTGAAAGAAGCCTGTCGTGTATATATATATGTGTGTGCGCGTCTGTGTGTGTTTGTCCCCAGCAATATCGCTTGACACCCGATGCTGGGGTGTTTACGTTCCCGTAACTTAGCAGTTCGGCAAAAAGAGACCGATAGAATAAGTACTAGGCTTACAAAGAATAAGTCCTGGGGTCAATTTGTTCGACTAAAAGGTGGTGCTCCAGCATGGCCGCAGTCAAATGACTGAAACAAATATAAGAATATAAGAATAGGCAAAATAGCACACTCGTTTCACCGGATGCATTAAAGAAACAGATCATTCATCAAAACTGTCTTCATTCCCAATGACGGACTCGACGTAGCCTCGGAAACGGCTGCATGCAAGGATCAAAATAGGCTTCGTTCAAGTTACTCACTTCATCCACCGCAACTGTCCCCAACAAAGTCTTAGCACTGTGGGACTGCCAACCGATTTGTCCTTTCGATGGCGTCACCAATGTAGTAGATTAGAGAGTTAAAGCCAACATACTATGAGGCTATAGGATGAGGGTACATAATCGTGAGAAGCCTCTTCCAGCCACTACGGGCTGCGAGAGCCATATAGAAGTACAGGCTCACTGAAACAAGTATGCCTCATCCCGATCTTGCTACACTCTACTCAAGGGTTTAATTACTCCGTTCAGGTTCTCGTTGCCTCAATCCAAACAGTACCATTGATCCTGAGGTCTGGCAGAAAAATGTGACAAAGTACAAAATGATACTCATTGCTCCCGACTCCCAGGGTCATCAGAAACGGCAAAGAACTTGGTGTATATCACTCTTTCTAGACATATAAGCATCTACATTTTAGAAACAGAATGATTTTCTTTTCCATGCCTTACTCGAGTACAATATTGTACATTTAATGACTGCCTCATTACTATTTCGGCGATGAAGGTGAAGTCTATACTTCAGTGAAATCTGAAAAAGCTGAAAGCTCTACCGAATTATCTACCGTCCTTGCTGAATAGATAAAAGTAATATTAGTCATTCAGCTAAGTTCGCTATATTAAATCATTTAACGTTGATTTAACGGGTGTTTTTATATAAATAAATAAATAATACTGATTGAAATCAAATATACAGTTTGTTTCGCCTTGAAAGTAAATTCCATGAGGGTCTTTTCAGAAGTTTGGCGTGGCGCTTGAACCGACCAGCTTGACTAAATTCGTACGGATCGTGTAAAGCTACCTGCTACTTCTTTTATTCATCTTCTGGTCCTAATCAAAAGTTTTCATCAAAGAAAAGCAAAACACTTTTCCCACAGTGTTTGAGTTTAGCAAACGATTCGTCCGGATTACGTAGTTCTCTCAGGTTCTGTCGGATATGAGCTGCTCCTTCTTCATCGCATAAGACATGTACATGATGTCCTTGTGTAGCACAAGTCTATTTGTAGTAGACTCCACTACCTTGAATTATTAGGTGATGGTTCCCTAGAGCCTGCCGGGGCTGCCGTTGACGAGTCTTGAACTTACTGAAAGAACTCAGCAGTGCTTCTCCTAACTTGAAGTTGAAGGGCCTGGCCACATTTCTGAAGCTTATAGTCTCTGTATTGAATCACAAGCACAGTGGAATCTACCCTGTCGATGCTGTCGATAGACATATCGAGAAAGAAATGAGAGAGTTAAAATATGATGACTGCCAGAATTTTGTGTAACGTTTCATCTTTCATTTTATGGAGTTGTGTTTCCTTGTGATTTGAAAGTTGAATGACACTTAGAGTCCATTAGAGGATACTTTCAAGTTCTCTGTTTACTGATGTGTGATATTAAGTGTCTGCGCTGCAGGTTGATAGGATCTGTGTTAGAAATGCTGTCGTGGTGTGAGCATTGGCATCATCGGCGTCGGAATCATTGTGGTCAAGAAGACGATTGAGAGCATAACTGAAGCTGCAGAATCAGCAAAATCTGTATCAGCGTGAGGGGGGGGAGATACTGGGTGAGAGAGAGAGAGAGAGAGAGAGAGAGAGAGATACATACATTCATAGAGGCATTCATACATGCATTATAGATATATTCATACAGATATGCATGCAGATATACACATACATACGCACCTACACTTATACATAGAAGCAATCACACACACACACCACTAACACATACATGCACACATACATATGAACATACATAAATTCATCTCGTTATCGTGAAAGACCGAAAGAAAAAGAAATAAAAAAAAAGCAATAAATAGAATTGCTTTGTTTCTCTGTTTCTCAGTTAGGTAAAGGTAAAGATGGGAGGGGCGGGGGAAATAAATGACGAGGAAAGAAGAAGAGATAAGAACTGAAAATCATCATGTTAACAATACGACAACTTATAAAGAACTTCTTCTTCTTCCTCCTCCCCTTCCTCCTCTTCCTACCCCCCTTCCTCCTCTTCCTACCTCCCCTTCCCCCTTTTCATCTCCTCCCCTTCCTCCTCGCAATCCCCCTCCTCCCCTTCCCTCCCCTTCCCCCTCCTCTCCTCTTCCACCCCCATCATCTTGATCATCATCGTCGTCATCATCATCATCATCATCATTGAGGAGACCCTGGGCGTCGAAGACCCTCAAGTAGCCTCGTTCGGAGAACTTTCGACCCGATGGATAACTTCCAGAAATCTCTGGCCAAGCAGTGCTACTGGTGGAGCATTGACGGTTCGGGATAATCTCTTTACATAGATGGAAGTGCTGTTAGCCGTGAATGTCCGAGATGAGCGCAGGATGACGAAATGTTCCCGCATGCCCTCGTCCTGTGGGTTCATGTGAAACATCTGCTGTCACGTGTAGGATGGATCCAACTTTCAACTGAACCCATCCTGCAGATCGCTCCACCACGTTCTTTTAACTAGGAGAGGCAGACAGCTTTTGTATACGTGGTGGCCACGGTGGCAGAGGTTGTATGGTGGACGTGACTGAAGGGGTTGAAGACAAACGCCTTTATCTTTCGCCAATCCCTCATCAACTTCTTCAAGTTTCACTTGAAGAGGAAAATAAGGATGGAGAGGGAATGCTACCTTTCAGTAAGCTATTGAAAGGTGGATGAGAGAGGCGAGCATGGTATGAATGAAGGGGCCTTCCATGAACATACGCCTGTAAATAGCTAGGTTCTGAGTTCAAATTCCGCCGAGGTCGACTTTGATTTTCATCCTTTCGGGGTCGATAAATTAAGTACCAGTCAAATAATGGGGTCGATGTAATCGACTTAACCCCTCCCTCAAATTTCAGACCTTGTGCCTATAGTAGAAAGGATTATTATTATTATTATTATTATTATTATTATTATTATTATTATTATTATTATTATTATTATTATTGAGTGAGAGGGCAGTGCAAGCTATCAAAGTGACACTGGGGTAAAATATATGAAGCCCAGTATACCCATCATGACTTACCCGTCTGATAAAGATGCCTCTGGGACATGCATCACAACCATATGTGCGCGATATGGTGATCTCATATCAAGATAGACAGTGCATGACCTTGCAGGTGGGGCCCAATTAGAATTTTCTTCAGGTCGAGTAGCCCTTCCCGTTCAAAAAGTCCCTGAATAAGGGTTGTTTAAGGATGCTGAATGAAACACCCATGTTTCCAAATGTGAATTATCCAAACCCCAGGGGATTCCTCTCAACACATGGCTATGATACTCCACCGCTACTTCTGTTCATGATCAGAGATGCACATATCGTCAACCACTAAGGGACATGCTCAATCGATAAAGGTCAAACAACTGACAAGCAAATCTGTGGTATCGAGCGGAATATATGCTGTAACTCATCTTTTATACCAAAACAAAACAACGTACATGATGACGTTTCCAATCAGTGCAGTATTGTAGTAAACAGACACAATTCAAAATGAAGTGCATTCAAAACAGACACAATTCAATAATGAAGTGCATTTGTATTAGAACATAATAACATCTGTTTGACAGTCTTGTAGCAAATATGTTTGTTCCTTCTCAAGCTATACCTGGCTCATAAGGGCCGGTTTCCCGGTTTCCTTGACGTATAGGTTTCCCACCTGGACGGGACGCCAGTCCGTCGAAGGTGAGCTGCAAGATGCAGGAGGAAAGAGTGAGAGAAAGTTGTGGCGAAAGAGTCAGCAGAATTTCGCCATTACCTTCTGCCGAAGCAACGTGGAGCTTAGGTGTTTCGCTCATAAATACACACATGGCCCGGTCTGACATTCGAACCCGCGATCCTTCGACCGCGAGTCCACTGCTCTAACCACTAGGCCATGTGCCTCCACTGTAGCAAATATAAGGAATATTTATTATCGCTATGTCGAACAATTGTTGTAGCATGTAAGGACGTATTCAGATATCAGTTGAAACCATCGTGAGAATCATCTCGATGCCTTCTTCGACTGGAAGAGAGAAGGTAATTCTCTATAGCAAAAGAGAATGTATGGACAATCAGCAACAGCGAAACAACTGAGGACAAACGCTTTTTTCAGATAAATACATAACAAAAACACCAGGACTTACAAACACATATAACATACAGAAAATTGCACTACTAGGCACTGCACACATCCTACGCAGAACACTTTCCATACAATAACCATCAGAGCATCACAACAAATCACAGCACATACCCAAGGCACACAGAGCTGCGCTCGGTAGTGAAGTGAAAGCACGCTATAAAAATAAAACTACTGAATAATAATAATAATAATAATAATAAATAATAATAATATAATAATAATAATAATAATAATAATAATAATGATAATAATAATGATAACGATAATAATAATAATAATAATAATAATAATAATAATAATAATATATTACTATATTATTATTATTATTATTACTATTATTATTATCATTATTATATATTATTATTATTATTATTATATTATTATTACTATTATTATTATTATTATTATTATTATTATTATTACGAGCAAAACGTCCACCGTCCAATGGACGGTGCTTAGTTGTCGAACATTTAAACCAAATTTTCTCAAAGCAACTTGTCCTACCGACCCATAGGCGTCCCCTTTGAGAAACACTGATTTAACCTAAATTTGAGACACCAGCAAAAGGCGGATTTCGACTTATGTACTTGCGCGTACTAATGCACGTTTCCACGGCTTTATCGATCGCATTCTCACCTGGAATCGATTTTTGTATTTTTTTCAAGACTTACACACGCTCTGATACCGTCGGTATCTACATATCAAATTTGAGCGCAATCGGATGGAGGATGCCCGAGATCCTAGAAGACACACACACAGACAGACAGAACGGATTTTATATAATAGATTATTATTTTTCGTTTTTGGATTTGGTTTGCAAGATTCTTTATATGAATTCGTGTGTTGAAGCATATTCTGTCCGTTATTTACACTGCATTCTCTCAGAGTAAATATCGCAGTGTTAAATAACGGACAGAGTCAAAACTATCGAATAGGTTGCATGATGCAACGAAAATTTTAGGAAAATAAAAATAAGAAAAAAAGGGGAAATTTTACCGGTGAGTGTGTTATATTATAAGGCACAAAAAGAAAATGACTCTCCCCAGGTACAACAGATTATAATAATAATAATAATAATAATAATAATAATAATAATAATAATAAAATAATAATAATAATATAATAATAATAATAATCCGCAGCAAACAAGCTGATGTTGACCAGAAGCAAACTCATCAGTGGCTACGGAGCTCAGGGTTAAACGCAGAGAGCGAAGGTTTCATCCTGGCTGCTCAAGATCAAAGCCTATTAACCCGGAACTACCAGGCCAATGTGATGAAAAATGGAGCAGACCCAAAATGCCGATTCTGCAACGACATGATTGAAACAGTGGACCACCTAATCTCTGGATGTAAAGTCTTAGCACCAGTGGAGTATAAATTAAGACATGACAGAGTTGGCCAATATCTCCACTGGCTAATAAGTCGGCATTACAATATCAAAACTGCCGACAAGTGGTATAATCACCACCCTGAGGCTGTAACTGAAGGAGAAAATGTAACCATTCTGTGGGACATTCCAGTACATACAGACCGAACCATCAAGGCCAATAAACCAGATATTGTTGTGAAAGACCAAAACAATAAAGTTTGCTTATTGATCGACATGAGCATCCCCTGTGATCATAATATCTCAGCGAAAGAGTTTGACAAGCTCAGAAAATATAAAGACCTACTCATTGAAATTGAGAAAATGTGGCATCTCAAGGCGGTTACAATACCAGTGATCGTAGGAGCACTAGGAATGATCAAGAAGGGAACCGAAAATTATATGAGAATGTCCCTGGCTTACCATCCCTGCAAGAAGTGCAAAAGATTGTCTTAACTGGTACATCACACGTATTGAGAAGAGCATTGTCGATGTGAGAACTGTTGCTGCTCCTGTATTTTAATTTAACTTAAAAAAAAAAAAAATGAACGAACTACTGAGTTTGGTTTAATGGCCTACCAATGTATACTATGAGTTTTTTGCCCTAGGAGTCGGGAAGACACTCGGCAAGAAATGGAAGCAAATTTGAAAGAAGAAAAAAAAGTAATAATAATAATAATAATAATAATAATAAAATAATAATATATAATAATAATAATAAGCACCAGCCTTGACAGCGGCTGGACGTGTTCCTCACTGCTCTGACAGTTCGGTGGCCGAAAGCCATAGAAACACTTAATATGGGCCAGTTTAGCAACGGGGAAAAATAACTCTCAAAGACTGGAACATCTTCAATACCTCGTGAGTTTGATTTGAAATTCTCTTCAAAGTGGGTTAAGAAAATTTACAAATTTACGTATCTACAGCTTTCAAACATACATCCGATCGGCTTTAAAAACTTTAATACCCACAACTGCCTCTGTAAGCACCCTTTTTTCTTTCTTTCTTTCTTTTTTTTTTCTTCTCTCTAAAAACATCACGCTTTTTTTTTTTTTTTTTTTTTCTTTTTTTTTTCTTTTTGTAGACTTGCAAAACCCTAAAACTTTCTATGAATATCTGACTTTTCTTTGCTTCCTCCCAGAATATTCAAATATAAATGTAAACATACTTTTTATTGCAAAAACACACCTGTTCTTCTAACTGGACATACAAATATCTCTAGAGGGGTCAACTTCAACCTCCACAATATTACCTTGCACGAAATATACAAACACTTTTTATTGCAATAACACAAACGCACATGGAAAAAATAATGATGCTAAGATTCTCTCTGGTCGAACACAGCTTCTCTATTCACAAATAATACAGAACAGCCCTTCAAAATAAGTTAAGAAAATTTACAAATTACATATCTACAGTTTTCAATCATACATTCGACCAGCTTTAAAAACTTTGATACCCACAATTGCCTCTGTAAACATCTTTTTTTTTTCTTCTCTCTAAAAACATCACGCTTTTCTTTTTGTGGACTTTCAAAACCGTAAAACTTTCTATGAAAATCTGACTTTTCTTTGCTTCCTCCCTGAATATTCAAATATAAATGTAAACATATACTTTTTATTGCAAAAACACACCTGTTCTTCTAACTGGACATACAAACATCTCTAGAAAAGTCAACTTCAACCTCTACAATATTACCTTACACGAAATATACAAACACTTTTTATTGCAATAACACAAACGCACATGGAAAAAAATGATGATGCTAAGATTCTCTCTGGTCGAACACAACTTCTCTATTCACAAACAATACAGGACACCCCTTCCTTAATTTTTCTTAAGGCTAATAGTAGTAAACATCTGAACTTTTTTTGACCCCACCCAAAAAAAAAAAAAAAAAAAAAGTAGTAATAGTGCTTATATTCTATCTATCTATCTACACACACACACACACAAACCTCACCTCGGCTCTATTGTTAACCAAATATGAAAGTATTATTTGACAGGCAAGAACTCTGGCATTGAAGACAGTCAGCCAGCCAACCACCAAGCCAGCCAACGAGACAGACAGACACTACTGTGATGGTGATAATGATAAAAAAACAAAAATAACAATAATATACTGCTGTGACTACACATAAAACAATATCATTGATGATGATGGTGGTGATGGTGAGGGTGATGATGATAATGATGATGGTAATGGTGGTGATAATGATGATAGTGATGGTAATGGTGAAGATAATAACAATAATAAGCCGACTACGGCTGCTATAATGGTACGATTATAATTGTAACGGCAATGATGGCCGTCTCCCCACGAGCCAATCAAAGCTAAAAAATGATAACATTATCGTAGCACCAAAATGTTTTTGGAAACTAAAAGGAAAACTAAATCAGTATACCAAATCGCTTGTCCTATGGTTAATCTGGAAGCGCGTCGCCCAGGGAAGAGCCAGCCTGGGATCGAAAAGTCATCAACTGGCACAAACTCTTCTCCGAATACGGACATGGATGGTCACTTGAACGGGAAATCCCCCAACTCGAGCCCTCCAAGTTCACCACCACAACCACCACAGAAAGAAAAATGTAAGCGGAACAAATGGACCCGAGAAGAGTATAAAGAAGTAATATACGCTTATTACTATGCATTAGGTAGGCCATCTCAAGAGAGACACACCGCAAACTCTTACAGTATATGGAGAACACGGAATCAAGACAGTAGGCCCTATTTGGACGAGAACAAATTAGCAAATGTGAGGAGGGATATCTTTAGAAATAACAGACTCACAGACAGTGAAATAAGTGCGATCAAGCACGCAACGGAAAATGACATAAATATAAGACACAAAGGAAATGAAGAATCAGATGAACAGTATAGCCCGCCACGAGGCTTAATTGAAAGACTGCCATCTGATCAAAGTACGCAAAGGCCTGAAGATACAAGAAATTCTATTGTACCTGTTAAAGATAGCCAGGAAAACGAAAAAACAACAGTAACTGAAGATCTCGCATTTGCTGAAGAACACAGAGAGTCTATGGCAGAAATGAGGCAGAAAATCCTGAATACGCTTGAAGTTGTAAGACATACAAGTATGAATGATAGAGAGAACCACTTCATAAACTCTCAAATACAAACCAAAATAAAAAAACAAATCCAAATTGGCAACTATGTAACAAATGAAATAATACGAGAATTAAAACCTGATTTTACTGAGTTAAATGAAATTATTTACGCTTCTGCTAGGCAATTGAAACCAGCTGTATGCCCCCGAAAAAACAAAGAAGCAAAACCTGGAAGAAGAAATCAAACCTGGAGAAGTAAAATTGAAAAAGAGATTGAATTTATGAGAGGGGAAATATCAATATTAAATGAACTAATATGTGGAAATGATGTAAGATCCAGAACAGGAAGAAAGATGAAGAGAAAATTTGGATCCTCACCAAGAGAAGAACTGATATCAATAAAAGAAACGCTGAAACAAAAAGTCCAAGCAAAAGCCCAAAGAATACGAAGATTTGAGAAAAGAAACAAGTTTTACAAGCAAAATAAGCTGTTCACATCCAATGCCAAAAAATTCTACAGAGAATAGGGAAGGAGAAAGTAACCGTTAAAGACCCCCCCTCCCATGGAGAAGTTCAAAACTTTGGGAAAGGATTTGGAGTGACAAGAAGACGTACAACATAAATGCAGACTGGATTATACAAACTGAAGGATCGTACCAAAATTTACAACAACAAGCATGGGAAGACATCACAATAGAAGACCTAAAAAGGCACTCACGAAGGCTCATAACTGGAAATCCCCCGGTAAAGATAGGGTGCCGATTTCTGGCTCGCATCGCTCCCGTGCGCACACGGTAAGCTAGTTCAGCTGCTCAATGGAATTTGAGAGACCCAAAGAAAACACCTGAATGGTTAGCAAGTGGCATTACTTACCTACTCCCAAAGAATAACGAAACCAACCTTCCAAAAAACTATCGGCCTATAACCTGTCTATCCACCACGTATAAAATCCTAACATCTATCCTGGCGGAGAAAACATATGCATTCATGGAGAAGAACGATATTTTCCCCATTGAACAAAAAGGGTGCCGCCGAGGCTCTTACGGATGCAAAGATCAACTGCTAATCAATCGTATGATCCTTGAGAACTGTCACAACAAGCGCAGAAATCTCAGCACCGCATGGATTGACTATAAAAAGGCCTTCGACAGTATACCGCATCCATGGATCTTGAGATCGCTGGACATCTTTAAAATTCCCCTGTGATTTCAAACTTCCTGAAGCACAATATGTCGTTGTGGAATACGAATCTCCAATTATACCACTCTAATGGAGTACTTGCCTCAGAAAATATAAACATCAACTGGTGGAAGTTTTCAAGGTGACTCACTTTCACCTTTAATATTCTGCATAGCCCTAATACCCCTTACAAGTGAATTAAACAGAACAGGGTATGGGTTATAAAATTGCCAATAAAAAAAAAGCCATCTATTTTATATGGATGACTTAAAACTTTATGGTAAAGACAATAATGAACTTGAAGGCCTATTGCGCACCGTGAAAGCATTCAGCGATGACATCGGGATGGAGTTTGGACTTGAGAAGTGTGCCAAGGCCACTTTCCAGAAAGGGAAAGTGAAGACCACAAATTCAGTCGTGCTAGATGTTGACACAGTCATAAGAGAGCTTGAGCAAGAACAGACATACAAATATTTAGGGATAAATGAAGGCTCTGGTATTCAGCATGCAAGCATGAAAGAGAAAATCAGGAAGGAATGTTATAGGAGAGTTCGTGCAGTCCTGAAATCTGAACTAAATGCACGTAACAAGGTGTTAGCTATAAATTCCTTAGCAGTTCCAGTTGTTACTTATAGCTACAATGTGTTGAACTGGAATATGAGTGAAGTAAAGAATATAGATAGAAAAATACGCAAGCTGCTGAGTTGTAATAGGATGCACCACCCAAAGGCAGACGTAGATCGCCTTTACCTTCCAGAGCCCAAGGAGGTCGAGGCCTGATCCAATTTGAACTAGCTTACAAAACAACCACAATTGGACTGGCCAAATATCTCGAAATATCGAATGACTGGATGCTAAAGCTCGTGGAAAATCACGAGAGACGAAAGAAGCTTCATTCTATCATAAAGGAAAGCAAAAAAATTGCTATTGCTCTCGTGCAGGATACCCAAACTGAACAACCCGAGGGAAGTACGGCAACTATTGTTGCAAAGAAGGTGAAAATGATGGCAATGAAAAAAGCGCACGAGCAATTGGCTGATAGGGGAGGAGAAACCTCTGCACGGCAAATATGTGACCCGCAGCAAACAAGCTGATGTTGACCAGAAGCAAACCCATCAGTGGCTGCGGAGCTCAGGCTAAAAGCAGAGAGCGAAGGTTTCATCCTGGCTGCTCAAGACCAAAGCCTATTAACCCGGAACTACCAGGCCAATGTGATGAAAAATGGAGCAGACCCAAAATGCCGATTCTGCAACGACATGATTGAAACAGTGGACCACCTAATCTCTGGATGTAAAGTCTTAGCACCAGTGGAGTATAAATTAAGACATGACAGAGTTGGCCAATATCTCCACTGGCTAATAAGTCGGCATTACAATATCAAAACTGCCGACAAGTGGTATAATCACCACCCTGAGGCTGTAACTGAAGGAGAAAATGTAACCATTCTGTGGGACATTCCAGTACATACAGACCGAACCATCAAGGCCAATAAACCAGATATTGTTGTGAAAGACCAAAACAATAAAGTTTGCTTATTGATCGACATGAGCATCCCCTGTGATCATAATATCTCAGCGAAAGAGTTTGACAAGCTCAGAAAATATAAAGACCTACTCATTGAAATTGAGAAAATGTGGCATCTCAAGGCGGTTACAATACCAGTGATCGTAGGAGCACTAGGAATGATCAAGAAGGGAACCGAAAATTATATGAGAATGATCCCTGGCTTACCATCCCTGCAAGAAGTGCAAAAGATTGTCTTAACTGGTACATCACACGTATTGAGAAGAGCATTGTCGATGTGAGAACTGTTGCTGCTCCTGTATTTTAATTTAACTTAAAAAAAAAAAAATGAACGAACTACTGAGTTTGGTTTAATGGCCTACCAATGTATACTATGAGTTTCTTTGCCCTAGGAGTCGGGAAGACACTCGGCAAGAAATGGAAGCAAATTTGAAAGAAGAAAAAAAAGTAATAATAAAATAATAATAATAATAATAATAATAATAATAATAATAATAATAATAAGCACCAGCCTTGACAGCGGCTGGACGTGTTCCTCACTGCTCTGACAGTTCGTGGCCGAAAGCCATAGAACACTTAATATGGGCCAGTTTAGCAACGGGGAAAATAACTCTCAAAGACTGGAACATCTTCAATACTCGTGAGTATTTGAAATTCTCTTCAAAGTGGGTTAAGAAATTTACAAATTTACGTATCTACAGCTTTCAAACATACATCCGATCGGCTTTAAAAACTTTAATACCCACAACTGCCTCTGTAAGCACCCTTTTTTCTTTCTTTCTTTTTTTTCTTCTCTCTAAAAACATCACGCTTTTTTTTTTTTTTTTTTTCTTTTTTTTTTTTTTGTAGACTTGCAAAACCTAAAACTTTCTATGAATATCTGACTTTTCTTTGCTTCCTCCCAGAATATTCAAATATAAATGTAAACATACTTTTTATTGCAAAAAAACACCTGTTTTCTAACTGGACATACAAATATCTCTAGAGGGGTCAACTTCAACCTCCACAATATTACCTTGCACGAAATATACAAACACTTTTTATTGCAATAACACAAACGCACATGGAAAAAATAATGATGCTAAGATTCTCTCTGGTCGAACACAGCTTCTCTATTCACAAATAATACAGAACAGCCCTTCAAAATAAGTTAAGAAATTTACAAATTTACATATCTACAGTTTTCAATCATACATTCGACCAGCTTTAAAAACTTTGATACCCACAATTGCCTCTGTAAACATCCTTTTTTTTTCTTCTCTCTAAAAACATCACGCTTTTCTTTTTGTGGACTTTCAAAACCGTAAAACTTTCTATGAAAATCTGACTTTTCTTTGCTTCCTCCCTGATATTCAAATATAAATGTAAACATATACTTTTTATTGCAAAAACACACCTGTCTTCTAACTGGACATACAAACATCTCTAGAAAAGTCAACTTCAACCTCTACAATATTACCTTACACGAAATATACAAACACTTTTTATTGCAATAACACAAACGCACATGGAAAAAAATGATGATGCTAAGATTCTCTCTGGTCGAACACAATTCTCTATTCACAACAATACAGGACACCCCTTCCTTAATTTTCTTAAGGCTAATAGTAGTAAACATCTGAATTTTTTGACCCCACCCAAAAAAAAAAAAAAAAAAAAAGATAGTAATAGTGCTTATATTCTATCTATCTATCTACCCACACACACACACACAAACCTCACCTCGGCTCTATTGTTAACCAAATATGAAAGTATTATTTGACAGGCAAGAACTCTGGCATTGAAGACAGTCAGCCAGCCAACCACCAAGCCAGCCAACGAGACAGACAGACACTACTGTGATGGTGATAATGATAAAAAAACAAAAATAACAATAATAAGATACTGCTGTGACTACACATAAAACAATATTGATGATGATGGTGGTGATGGTGAGGGTGATGATGATAATGATGATGGTAATGGTGGTGATAATGATGATAGTGATGGTAATGGTGAAGATAATAACAATAATAAGCCGACTACGGCTGCTATAATGGTACGATTATAATTGTAACGGCAATGATGGCGTCTCCCCACGAGCCAATCAAAGCTAAAAAATGATAACATTATCGTAGCACCAAAATGTTTTTGGAAACTAAAAGGAAAACTAAATCAGTATACCAAATCGCTTGTCCTATGGTTAATCTGGAAGCGCGTCGCCCAGGGAAGAGCCAGCCTGGGATCGAAAAGTCATCAACTGGCACAAACTCTTCTCCGAATACGGACATGGATGGTCACTTGAACGGGAAATCCCCCAACTCGAGCCCTCCAAGTTCACCACCACAACCACCACAGAAAGAAAAATGTAAGCGGAACAAATGGACCCGAGAAGAGTATAAAGAAGTAATATACGCTTATTACTATGCATTAGGTAGGCCATCTCAAGAGAGACACACCGCAAACTCTTACAGTATATGGAGAACACGGAATCAAGACAGTAGGCCCTATTTGGACGAGAACAAATTAGCAAATGTGAGGAGGGATATCTTTAGAAATAACAGACTCACAGACAGTGAAATAAGTGCGATCAAGCACGCAACGGAAATGACATAAATATAAGACACAAAGGAAATGAAGAATCAGATGAACAGTATAGCCCGCCACGAGGCTTAATTGAAAGACTGCCATCTGACCAAAGTACGCAAAGGCCTGAAGATACAAGAAATTCTATTGTACCTGTTAAAGATAGCCAGGAAAACAAAAAACAACAGTAACTGAAGATCTCGCATTTGCTGAAGAACACAGAGAGTCTATGGCAGAAATGAGGCAGAAAATCCTGAATACGCTTGAAGTTGTAAGACATACAAGTATGAATGATAGAGAACCACTTCATAAACTCTCAAATACAAACCAAAATAAAAAACAAATCCAAATTGGCAACTATGTAACAAATGAAATAATACGAGAATTAAAACCTGATTTTACTGAGTTAAATGAAATTATTTACGCTTCTGCTAGGGCAATTGAAACCAGCTGTATGCCCCCGAAAAACAAAGAAAGCAAAACCTGGGAAGAAATCAAACCTGGAGAAGTAAAATTGAAAAAGAGATTGAATTTATGAGAGGGGAAATATCAATATTAAATGAACTAATATGTGGAAATGATGTAAGATCCAGAACAGGAAGAAAGATGAGAGAAAATTTGGATCCTCACCAAGAGAAGAACTGATATCAATAAAAGAACGCCTGAAACAAAAAGTCCAAGCAAAAGCCCAAAGAATACGAAGATTTGAGAAAAGAAACAAGTTTTACAAGCAAAATAAGCTGTTCACATCCAATGCCAAAAAATTCTACAGAGAAATAGGGAAGGAGAAAGTAACCGTTAAAGACCCCCCTCCCATGGAAGAAGTTCAAAACTTTTGGGAAAGGATTTGGAGTGACAAGAAGACGTACAACATAAATGCAGACTGGATTATACAAACTGAAGGATCGTACCAAAATTTACAACAACAAGCATGGGAAGACATCACAATAGAAGACCTAAGAAGGCACTCACGAAGGCTCATAATGGAAATCCCCCGGTAAAGATAGGGTGCCGAATTTCTGGCTCGCATCGCTCCCGTGCGCACACGGTAAGCTAGTTCAGCTGCTCAATGGAATTTTGAGAGACCCAAAGAAAACACCTGAATGGTAGCAAGTGGCATTACTTACCTACTCCCAAAGAATAACGAAACCAACCTTCAAAAAAACTATCGGCCTATAACCTGTCTATCCACCACGTATAAAATCCTAACATCTATCCTGGCGGAGAAAACATATGCATTCATGGAGAAGAACGATATTTTCCCCATTGAACAAAAAGGGTGCCGCCGAGG
Source organism: Octopus sinensis (assembly GCF_006345805.1). NCBI lineage: Eukaryota > Metazoa > Mollusca > Cephalopoda > Octopoda > Octopodidae > Octopus > Octopus sinensis. The sequence continues at coordinate 162,933,368 of NC_043000.1, read as the reverse complement.
CTCTTACGGATGCAAAGATCAACTGCTAATCAATTGTATGATCCTTGAGAACTGTCACAACAAGCGCAGAAATCTCAGCACCGCATGGATTGACTATAAAAAGGCCTTCGACAGTATACCGCATCCATGGATCTTGAGATCGCTGGACATCTTTAAAATTTCCCCTGTGATTTCAAACTTCCTGAAGCACAATATGTCGTTGTGGAATACGAATCTCCAATTATACCACTCTAATGGAGTACTTGCCTCAGAAAATATAAACATCAACTGTGGAAGTTTTCAAGGTGACTCACTTTCACCTTTAATATTCTGCATAGCCCTAATACCCCTTACAAGTGAATTAAACAGAACAGGGTAGGGTATAAAATTGCCAATAAAAAAATAAGCCATCTATTTTATATGGATGACTTAAAACTTTATGGTAAAGACAATAATGAACTTGAAGGCCTATTGCGCACCGTGAAAGCATTCAGCGATGACATCGGGATGGAGTTTGGACTTGAGAAGTGTGCCAAGGCCACTTTCCAGAAAGGGAAAGTGAAGACCACAAATTCAGTCGTGCTAGATGTTGACACAGTCATAAGAGAGCTTGAGCAAGAACAGACATACAAATATTTAGGGATAAATGAAGGCTCTGGTATTCAGCATGCAAGCATGAAAGAGAAAATCAGGAAGGAATGTTATAGGAGAGTTCGTGCAGTCCTGAAATCTGAACTAAATGCACGTAACAAGGTGTTAGCTATAAATTCCTTAGCAGTTCCAGTTGTTACTTATAGCTACAATGTGTTGAACTGGAATATGAGTGAAGTAAAGAATATAGATAGAAAAATACGCAAGCTGCTGAGTTGTAATAGGATGCACCACCCAAAGGCAGACGTAGATCGCCTTTACCTTTCCAGAGCCCAAGGGGTCGAGGCCTGATCCAATTTGAACTAGCTTACAAAACAACCACAATTGGACTGGCCAAATATCTCGAAATATCGAATGACTGGATGCTAAAGCTCGTGGAAAATCACGAGAGACGAAAGAAGCTTCATTCTATCATAAAGGAAAGCAAAAAAATTGCTATTGCTCTCGTGCAGGATACCCAAACTGAACAACCCGAGGGAAGTACGGCAACTATTGTTGCAAAGAAGGTGAAAATGATGGCAATGAAAAAAGCGCACGAGCAATTGGCTGATAGGTGGGAGGAGAAACCTCTGCACGGCAAATATGTGACCCGCAGCAAACAAGCTGATGTTGACCAGAAGCAAACCCATCAGTGGCTGCGGAGCTCAGGGCTAAAAGCAGAGAGCGAAGGTTTCATCCTGGCTGCTCAAGACCAAAGCCTATTAACCCGGAACTACCAGGCCAATGTGATGAAAAATGGAGCAGACCCAAAATGCCGATTCTGCAACGACATGATTGAAACAGTGGACCACCTAATCTCTGGATGTAAAGTCTTAGCACCAGTGGAGTATAAATTAAGACATGACAGAGTTGGCCAATATCTCCACTGGCTAATAAGTCGGCATTACAATATCAAAACTGCCGACAAGTGGTATAATCACCACCCTGAGGCTGTAACTGAAGGAGAAAATGTAACCATTCTGTGGGACTTTCCAGTACATACAGACCGAACCATCAAGGCCAATAAACCAGATATTGTTGTGAAAGACCAAAACAATAAAGTTTGCTTATTGATCGACATGAGCATCCCTGTGATCATAATATCTCAGCGAAAGAGTTTGACAAGCTCAGAAAATATAAAGACCTACTCATTGAAATTGAGAAAATGTGGCATCTCAAGGCGGTTACAATACCAGTGATCGTAGGAGCACTAGGAATGATCAAGAAGGGAACCGAAAATTATATGAGAATGATCCCTGGCTTACCATCCCTGCAAGAAGTGCAAAAGATTGTCTTAACTGGTATATCACACGTATTGAGAAGAGCATTGTCGATGTGAGAACTGTTGCTGCTCATGTATTTTAATTTAACTTAAAAAAAAAAAAAATGAACGAACTACTGAGTTTGTTTAATGGCCTACCAATATACACTATGAGTTTCTTTGCCCTAGGAGTCGGGAAGACACTCGGCAAGAAATGGAAGAAAATTTGAAAGAAGAAAAAAAAAAGTAATAATAATAATAATAATAATAATAATATAATAATAATCATTATTATTATTATCATTATCATTATTATTATTATTATCATCATCATCATCATCATTATTATTATATTATTATATTATTATTATTATTATTATTATTATTATTATGATTATTATTATTATTATTGTTTTATTAAATCTACATTTGTGTCTGTTCTCATGGGAAGAACGTTTATAGAGTCTCCCTCAGAGGTTTTTTTTGTTTTTTGATAGATTTATCTGATTTAATTTTATCACAACTATAATGTACACCTCAAGTTGTTTTGTCTTCACCGCTTCCTTAAAAGATTTAATATATTTTTTGTGTTTTTTTGCCCATGTGGAAAAAATAAGGAAGCCACCAGCACCAGCACCACCACCACCACGACGTCCCCTACTACTACTACTACTACTACTACTACTACTACTACTACTACTACTACACTTTTACTTAAGTGCTTTATAAAGAAAAACAAAAAGTATTAAAAAGAAAACCTAAATCATGTTATGAAATTCGTACAGTTGTCTCTGCTGTGATAAGCGCTGGAGACAGGTGTCAGGAATGAAGGAAAATAAACAATAGAAACACTAAACAAACTAAGCAAATAGTAATTATATATATAATAATATTATTATATATATATATATATATATATATATATATATATTATAAACAGGGTGATTGTTAGTATTATATAATACACCACGACCCACGCAGACGCAGCCTGGAATTGTTATCTTACAGCAAATAGTTTCTTTTAATTTTACTTAAAGCTTATTGAAAAAAAAAATAGCTACACCCTGATGGCTTACAATTAAGTATATGAATTAATAAGCCAAAATCTAAGAGGTTGCCTCTTTAATCTGCTTCTAAGAGCAGCCAAATCTCATTCAAATCTCATTCGGGATTGACTCGGAGCTAAACAACAAATACAAAAAAACAAAACAAAAACAAAATAAAGATGAAGATGCATCAAATATGACTTCACATCTAAGTTTACCAATTTTCATTCAACTTCAAGATATATATATATATATATATATATATCTATATATATATATATCTATATATATATATATATATATATATATATATAGGCGCAGGAGTGGCTGTGTAGTAAGTAGCTTGCTAACCAACCACATAGTTCCGGGTTCAGTCCCACTGCGTGGCATCTTGGGCAAATGTCTTCTGCTATAGCCCCGGGCCGACCAATGCTTTGTGAGTGGATTTGGTAGACGGAAACTGAAAGAAGCCTGTCGTATATATGTATATATATGTGTCTGTATGTGTTTGTGTGATTGTCCCCCTAGCATTGCTTGACAACCGATGCTGGTGTGTTTACGTCCCCGTCACTTAGCGGTTCGGCAAAACAGACCGATAGAATAAGTACTGGACTTACAAAGAATAAGTCCCAGGTCGATTTGCTCGACTAAAGGCGGTGCTGGCCGCAGTCAAATGACTGAACCAAGTAAAAGAGTATATATATATATTGAAGTTGAATGAAGATTGGTAAGCTTATAGGAAAAGTAGTAGTTGAAAATGCACTGAGAATAATAAAGATTTTTATTTATTATTATAATTAAAGATTTAGCCGGTTTCACAATTTACAGTGAGTTTAAAAAATTTGAAATAGAAAGACGTAGCTTACATCGCAGCTGCTTTGCTTCTGATTAGCGTTAAAAATAGGGAGTCCATGGCTCAAATTAGTATGTTTTGAATAGGGTTTGATTGGTAGAGGATAGTCATCCTTGGTATTCACTGAACATAGGCGGTGTAAGAAGACCTGGAGTTTGGGGGACTTATTTTTTGCACATATGTCTAGTAGGTGGAATCTGTCAGTGAATGGTCAATCTTTTTCTTAGAGTAAGCTTTGTCTGACCTGTGTAATCTTCAGAATATATATATATATCTTATCTTTTACTTGTTTCAGTCATTTTGACTGCGGCCATGCTGGAGCAACGCCTTTAGTCGAGCAAATCGACCCCAGAACTTTTTCTTTGTAAGCCTAGTATTTATTTTATCGGTCGCTTTGCCGAACCGCTAGGTTACGGGGACGTAAACACACCAGCATCGGTTGGCAAGGGATGCTGGAGGAGGGGATAAACAGAGCCACACAAACAAATACACACACACACATAAATACTTTCTCTATTCTTCCAATTCTATCTTGACAATGGTGTTACTCTAGAGCAGTGGAAAACTGCCAGTGTTATCCCTTTGTTCAAAAAAGGTGACCGCACATCGCCTGTAGACTAGTTAGTCTTACTAGCTGCATCGCCAAACTGATGGAATCCTGTATCAGGGAAACCCTCTGGAACTTCTGGAAGTCTCACAGCCTCATCCAGCCGTCACAATTGGATTTATTCCAAACTCCAGCTGCTGTAATCAACTCAACGAGTTTCTTGAGGACGTTACCCAAATCACTGATCGCGGATCCTGGGTGGGTGTGGTTTACCTGGACTTTGCTAAGGCTTTTAATTCTGTGCCACACAAAAGACTTATGGTGAAGCTCTCTGCGTTGGGCGTAAGAGAAAAACTCTATAACTGGTTGAAGTCCTTTATTTTCGGCCGAAAAGAGGTTGTCACAGTTCTAGGACAGCACTCTTCACCCTATGAAATGACATCTGGTGTACCACAGGGATCTGTTCTTGGCCCCCTTTTATTTGTTGCATATGTTAATGACATAGATGCCAACTTAAAGAATGCCACAGTGCTGAAATATGCAGATGACATCAAGCTGTACCTCGAAATAAAGAGGTCAGATCCTGTACACTATAGATCTCTATTGCAAGCAGACCTGGACACAATGCAGCAGTGGATCATGGGCTGGCAACTCAAGCTGGCTGTGGACAAATGTACCACCATGCATTTTGGGAGGAGAAACCCAGCGTCCACCTACTTCCTCCACAACACTAATCTCAAAAAGTCTTCGTGTGAACGTGACCTGGGTGTTATTGTCGACAGTGATTTGCGTTGGACAAAACATATCGCTAAAATTGTCAAGAAGGCTGAGGATGTCTTGGCATCACTCACCAAGTCCTTTGTGAGCTGCTCTCCGGCTATCTATCTGAGGCTTTATATAGCTACGGTAAGACCTCACCTGGAATTTGCATCACCGGTCTGGAACCCCTATCTTGCCCAGGATATCAATCGTCTGGAAGCCGTTCAGCGACGTGCAACCAAAAGAATACCCTCCATCAGGCATTTGCCATATTCTGAATGCCTTACTTCCCTGGGCATGGACACATTGAAACTCCGACGTCTGGCAGGTGACTTTGCAGACACCCATAAAATTAACAACCATCTCACAAACAATAACTCTGAGCACCTTTTCAAACTCCACCCATCTAACACCTGTAGACATATTTACAAAGTCAGAAAACAGCACAGCTCCCATGACTTTAGGAAACATTTTTTCACGCTGAGAGTTGCTGAAGCATGGAACAAACTGCCGGCATCAGTTGTTAGTTGTCGGAGCACTGCATCCTTCAAAACTTCCATGCTTTCTGAGATTCGCCAACACTACACCTGATTTTCTCCCCTCCATACACACACAAGCATGTATCTGACTCGTACATTGTTCGCTTTCTAGACATTTGTACATTACTGTATGTAATTTATACGCATTGTATGCAATAATTTCATTATATCATATTATATTATATTATACATACATACATATGTATATATATATATATATATATATATATATATATATATTATATATATATATATAGATATATATACATGCATAAATTCAAATATGAATTTAGAAGCAATGCATGTTTTGTAAACATTATCGAACACGCATACACAATGTTTGTGACTTGTTAGTTTTTACCGGTCGGCTGCTCTGAATCGAAGCGGTGGAAGTGACCCCCTCAAAGTACAGGGTGTTTAAACACCTGAAAGTCCTAGTCGTAGTCATAGACCGGTGTGACAACTCATCCCAGGTCCAATCCAGGATTGATTGACATCGGTGTTTCGCCATTTCAGTGTTTCATCAACATCACATGCCTGTTCGAACCGGAGCAAAATTGAATAGCTTGTCCGTGACTGTAAGTAAAATAGTGTCAAAACCAGCTGGGGGGAACATATATGCCACAGAAACCGGGAAACCGGGCCCATGAACCTGGGTAGGCTTGAAAAGGGTGGCGTTTATCCTTTAATGCGCACATATCTATCTATCTATCTATCTATCTATCTATCTATCTATCTATCTATCTACCTATCTATCTATCTATCTATCTATCTATCTATCTATCTATCTATCTATCTATCTATCTATCTATCTATCTATCTATCTATCTATCTATCTATCTATCTGTGTGTCTATCCATCTGGCTGTCTGTATCTATCAAACTTTCTATCTTTCTATCTATCAATCTTTCTATTTATCCACACACACTCACACACACACATACATACATATATTTGCACAGTTAAATTGTAAATAATGAAAGCAAATTACCTTTATTGTAGGATTTTCATCTGTGGATGGTGTGTGTGTGTGTGTGTGTGTGTGTGTGTATGTGTGTGAGTGTGTGCGTGTGTGTGCCTGTGTGGCTGTGGTTATTTTCTAAATTCAAATGAATCTAAATTATAAAAAGATCACAATACAGACCACTCGTTATCCCTTTTATCTGTTATTTCACTATGTCAAGGGGGGTGCTCCAGCATGGCCACATTCTGATGACTGAAACAAGTAAAAGATAAAAGAGACAAAAGATATCAGGAAGTCTTAAGAGAAAAGATGCTGTTAGCTGATTCCTCTGTTCTGTAGTGTGTGCGTGCGTGCGTCCGTGTGTGTGTGTGTGTGTGTGTGTGTGTGTGTGTGTGTGTGTGTGTGTGTGTGTATGTGTGTGTGTGTGTGTGTGTGTGTGTGTACGGTAACAAGAAGCCAACGAATGAGCATTTACGCTTGACTTGTTAGTGATATCAGGTATGTCATCGCCAGCTACCTTAGAGAAGAATGTGCCAGGAGCTAATCAGATTCTTATTGTAGTCCGACCAAAAAACAAGTGAAAATATGTTCGTATGTTTATAAGTCTGTACGAGTATCTCTGACCAAGGGCTAAACATCAACAAAAAGGGAAGCAACTGCATTTCGAATGCACAGCAGATGTTTTACAAGCATGTGTGCACAATACTTAGATGCATCATCGCTTCTACATTAATCCCTGTGCACGGTTTACATGTCCTCTCAGTACGCACAGTTACATGTCGGCAGCCTGCACAGAATATAATTGCAGCTGCACTTGTACATAATACATATTTACAGCAGCATGTCTGCAAACTGCATATTTAAGACAGCTGTCTGCACAGTGCATATTTAAACCAAGACCTCTGCACAGTGCATGTTTAAAACAGTAGTCTGCGCAATGCGTATTCACAGAAAGATGTGTGCACAGATTGCTTGCAAGACTAGGCAATCGAAAGTTTAAGCGTCTTCACACATCTTTCCACACCACTCACGTGCACATATAGACGCGAGAACGAATACACACACATGCACACGCACAAACACGAACGCATATATATTTATAAATACATACATACATACATCTTTGTTATTTATGCGCCCTTTTCAAGCCTAGCCAAGCTCGTGGGCCGGTTTCCCGGTTTCTATGGTGTATGTGTTCACCCCGGGACGCCAGTCCATCGCAGCGTTACTAGAAACAGGAAGAAAGAGTGAGAGAAAGTTGGGCGAAAGAGTACAACAGAGTCGCCCCCCCCACCCTGCCGGAGCCTCGTGGAGCTTTTAGGTGTTTTTGCTCAATAAACACACACAACGCCCGGTCTGGGAATCGAAACCGCGATCCTCCGGCCGCGAGTCCACTGCCCAAACCACTGGGCCATTGCGCCTCCACACATACATACATACATACATACATACATACATACATACATACATATCTATATTCATATATATAATATATATATATATATTTATACAAGCACGTGCACACATACACATACACCCAGTCTGTTCCGTTAAGTAAAAAAGTACTCCATTTATTTGATGTCTTGCTATGAAGACATGTGGCTAGGCAGCTTTTTATAACGCGCTTTGTGTCTTCAAGGAATCTTCAGGCCTGAGCACACGGTCAGTTCTATTTGTGGTGCATGAGAAACCACAAGAAAGATACACGCGCGCACCCCCCCCCACACTTTTGCGATCTCTTCTGTTTAGCCGCCAATTTTCAACCTCTTCAATTTCTGTTGGAATTGATTTCATATTCTGTGTAATGATATAGTTTTATATGCTAATTGATGCCTTGAAATTCATTTTCACCATATATCAATAAACAAAGAGTAAACAAAATTTGAGTAATTTTAGCCAACCGCAAGCCACAGACACATTCATGCTTGTTTCCATAGTAACAAGCCAAACATAACTCTTCCGTTTGGAGGAAAGCACGCGTTGACAAATATATTCTATTCACTGAGGTGGTGGTGACGTGTGCCAAAAGTAACAGCTAAGTAGGCCTTAAATCACGTATCCCCCAATTTTTTGTTTTGGTTTTTGTATAATCGTATAAATTCCAGAAAATTCCAAAATATAAAAAATTTATGAGAGATTATACGAGGTGCATAAATCTAGATTCCACCAAAATTTCATTTGTTCACAGTTGACAAGACGTGCTGTCACGTACCAAATGACAGCTTCCAAATCCTGTTTTCTAACTGTGTGAAAATTATCAAACTTT
>NC_043000.1:162882024-162919524 GCF_006345805.1 Octopus sinensis | reverse complement strand
ACACATAGTTGAAATTTAGACACCCACACATCCCACCCCACATCCCACTCCCACGTACCCACCTTACCCCACCCCTACCCACATCCTCACCCTAAACCCACACCCAACCCTCACATCCCCACACCACATCTTGCCACACCACACACACCACTTCACACCACCTCGCACACACTAGTACTGACCGCTTCCCAGCATCCACGCCGTCATCCACACACCCACACATTACAGACACACACACACCCACGCACACATCCACCCGTCAAAGTCACCAGCCCCTATCCACACGCACACGCTCACGCGCTCTCACATACACACGCACGTGCACCTTCATTTTGGGATCACCAATACTTTATTATCTCCCCTTCTTCCTAGCTCTCCTGTCTAACTACCTCTGTCCACCCAGCCGCCATGATTGACCGCTAGCTCCAAAAGTTTAAAGAATTAAAAAAATATTTTATTCTCTCCCTATTTCCTCGTGTTCGTTTCTGTTGAAGAGCGTAGGCTCAAAACGTAAAAAACTTTCTCACCTTCCCGAGCGTTAAACTAATACACCTGTTTGTTGTTTATACAACTGTTTTCGTCTTTGGTTATTTTCTGTAAATTTCAACTATATTGCACGCTCATGTGGTCGCACCAGTTTTATCCTACTTTAGCCTCCTACACTTCGGACTTCTACCTGGAATTTCTGCAACTCTCGTCATCTAAACACCAGCATTCCACCTTCTTCCTAGCTCTCCTGTCTAACCACCTCTGTCCAGCCAGCCGCCATGAGCATTGAACCACAATATGAGTCTTCGAAGACAGTTGCTCCCATAAGTACCTTCTTTGTCTCCTCTGTCCTGTTTTTGTTTCCAGCTTTGATCCCCTATAAACCCCAAATTTTATTTTTGCACTTATGGGAGCAACTGCCTTCGAAGACTCATATTGCGGTTCAATGCTCGAAATGAGCAGATAGACAGCCGACAGCTGATGAAGTGTCGTTCTTTGTGTTACTTGTCCTGTTTTCCATCTGTTTCTCTCGCTATTTGCGTATTGAACTCATTTGTTTACTGTTGGCGACGTCCTGTACCCATATATGCATATATATATATATGATGTTTTGTTGCCCCTTTTTGTATCACCTAGCTGTCCGGATATTTTGCGTTCTTGTCCCATTTTGTATTATATATATTATATATATATAATATATATATATATATATATATGTATGTATGTATGTATATATATATATATATATATATATATATTCTGTATATATATATATATATATATATATATATATATATATATATTATATATTATATATATATATATATATATATAACATAAGATTAATACATATATTATATATATCTATATATACAGATATATATAATATCTATATATATACACTACATACATACATATATATATATATATATATATATATATCTATAATATATATTATATAATATATATCTATATACATACTATATATATCTATATATATACATACATACATCATATATATACATTATATATATATTATATATATATATATATATATTATATAGAGGGAGCTTCTACAGGACTAGAACTGTTTCATTCAAGAGAAATCTCAGGAAGCTAGTTAACAAGAATTGTATTGGCATTTATACATTTAGGCAGGTTTAAAAGGGGTGGTGATGCGGGACTTTTTGGGGGTAGGCCATAGCGCAAAAATATCATACTTGGGGGAGTGGTCAAGGAGTCAGTGGTAATTAGATCAAAAAATAAATAAAAGAGAAAAAAATATATAAAGAATCGAGTTTTAGGTAAATAAGGAGATTCTCACTTATACCTATACACTTATGTATACATATACACACACACACACACACATATACATACACACATACATACACACACACACATATATATATATACATACACATACACATACATACATATATCTACACATATATATACATATATATATATATACCTATATATACACACATACATACACATACATATATATATACACACACACACACATATGCATACACATATACACACACACATTTATATATACACACACGACCACACATACATATACACACATAAAAATATATACATACACACACATACACATACACGCGTACACACACATATCCACATACACACATGCACACACAACATTCAAGTCCCTATATACACATATATACACATACACACATATACAGATATATACATATATATATATATACATATGTGTACCTATACATACCTACACATACACACATTTACATACAAATCCAGACCATTCCCTAATTTTAATTTTATCTCATTTGTTACTTTTGTTATCTTTGACCGCTGGTCACAAGCATCTTGGCTATGACAGCAAGTCCATTATCTCTTTCTACTTGAAAACAAGCACTCATTCACGCACGCACACTCATTAGCACGCACACTCACTCATTCGTACACTCATACGCATACACGCACGCACGCGTTATATTCATACATACATCTACATACATTCACGTATATACACATACGTACGCGTACCTACAGATTCATGTCTACACTCTTAGAAGGCTAGTCTATACATATACACCAATAAATATATATACACACATACATATACACCTACATACACATACATACATATATATATATATTATAATATATATTATATATATATATACATATATATATATATATATACATATATATACATATATATCATATACAACATACATATACACGCATACATACATACATACATCCATCCATACATACATACATATATACACATACACACACCCACACGTATGACCGAACTGAACCCCTGAGGGTGAAGTCCCCACACTTCACCCTGAAAGACCACAAAGACCATTTCGAAAATAAACCGTCGGTCCGTTTGATTAACCCAACCAAGTCTGACATCGGATCCGTCAGCAAGAAGATCCTGGACAGGATTTTACCAAAAATGCGTGAAGCTTCACCCCTTCCAATCTGGAATAGGACCTCCGAGGTAATAACCTGGTTCCGGGATTTACCTGACAAAAGCAACACCCGATTCCTACAACTGGATATCGAGGATTACTACGCCTCCATATCGGAGAGCTTGCTGATCGACGCGATTAACTTCGCCAGGAGGTCCTCCACCATCACCGAGGCCGAGCAAGATGTGATCCCCCACGCACGTAAGACTTTTCTTTTCCATGACGGATCCCACTGGATCAACAAAAAATCTGTGACCCCCTTTCGACGTCAGCATGGGTGCTAACGACTCGGCTGAAATAAGTGACCTAGTGGGCCTTTTCATACCTCCATAGGCTGAAAACCCTATTCACAGGCCTCTCCGGGTCTTTTACCGCGGCGATGACGGCCTTTTCGCCCTCCACAAAATAAACCCCAGGACCACGGATGGGTTCCGGAAAAATCTTTACACCTTCTTTAAAAACTTAGGCATTAGGATTACCTTAGAATCCAACTTAACCAAAGCTAACTTCCTCGACTTCACCCTCGACTTAAAAACTCACTTTATTACCCGTACCACAAACCAAATGAATCCCTTAGATATATAGATATTAATTCCAACCACCCCAAAAATATATTAGATAACCTAGTAAAAAGTGTCTCAATTAGAATTTCTAGCCTGTCCGCCACGGAAGATATCTTTAAGGCCGCAGCCCCCTATTACAGAGGCCCTGGCCCGCAGTGGCTTTAAAGAAAAGATTACCTATACTAGTATAGCCCCACGCCAACCCAGGAAAAATAGACGAAGACACATTAGCTGGTACACCCCCCCCTTCAACCGTGAGCCTTTGAAACGGAAACTGCATATATATGTATGTGTAAGCCTTACACATACATATATATGTATGTGTAAGCCTTTGAAACGGAAACTGCACTCAAACTTTCCTATGAGAAGGAGAGGGCAGAGAGAGAAGCCAGGGCCATAGAGAATATTAAAACCAACCCTAAAGCCTTCTTTAAATTTGCGAAAGAAACCACCTCGGTACACTGCAAGATTGGCCCACTCTTTGATAAAAAGGGCTCTCTAACTGAGGACCCCCAAGGGATAAGTGAAATACTAAAGGAACAGTATAAAAGTGTGTTCACATCCCCTCTGGGGCACATGCAAATCATAAACCCAGAAGTTTTCTTTGATGCCACAACACCCCCCAAAACCAAACAACAACCATCGACCACATAGACATAACAGAGAGGGATGTAATATCTGCCATAGAAGAAATGAGAATAAACTCAGCTGCTGGACAGATGGATTCCCCAGCGGTCCTCCTAAAAAACATGCAGGCATGCCCTAGCGGGACCACTGAAGAAGCTCTTCAGTGGTTCCTTGGCTAACGGTAAACTGCCCAGGGCGCTAAAAGAAGGCACCATATGCCCTATATCCACAAAGGAGGAGTAGAGCAGAGGCCAAAAACTACAGGCCAGTCTCCCTGACGTCACACATAAGTAAGGTCATGGAACGAATCATCAGAAAAAAACTGATCACGTTCCTCGAAGAAACTACCGTCTCACTGACACACAGCATGGCTTTCGCCCAGGAAGAAGCTGCCTTACGCAGCTGTTTAACAACACTACGATGGGTACTGAAACAACTACTGGATCGCTCACAGGTGGATGTGGTATATCTCGACTTTGCGAAGGCCTTTGACAAGTCGACCACGGAGTGATATGTCACAAATTACTCAGAATCGGCATAACAGGAAAAGTAGGTGAGTGGATACATGACTTCCTGAAGGACAGAAGCCAGATGGTTGCAGCCAATGGAGCCCTCTCGGGAAAGACACCAATAGCAAGCGGGGTGCCACAGGGCACAGTCTTGGGACCCTTGCTTTTTTGGTGGCGCTCTCTGACATGCCCTTGGTAGCACAAACAACATCCCTCACTAGCTATGCTGAGACACAAGGTAGCACAGGCAATCAAAAACCCAGCTGATGCTGGACCTTTTACAACAAGATCTGGATGCCATATACAAATGCTGAAGACAACAACAATGCAATTTAATGCTGGTAATTTCAAGCCTTACAATATCAAGCTGTAAACACATATACATACAACACAACTATACTGGTCCAGGAGGGATCGAAATCCCAGTATCGAAATCAATACGGGACCTGGGGATAGACAGAGTGACGATGCATCTTTTTCTTCACACATCGCGAAGGTGGCGACAATGTGCAGACGACTCACTGGCTGGATCCTGAGGACATTCCGGACAAGAGACTGCGAGACCATGTTGACACTATGGAGGACATTTGTCCTAAGCCGCCTGGCTACTGCTCCCAACTTGTGGTCACCGCATAGTGTCAAACTAATCACAGAGCTTGAGACAATCCAAAGACATTTCACCAAGAGGATTTCCACCATGAAAGAAAGAACTATTGGGAGAGGCTTAGGGAACTCAATTTGTACTCCTTGGAACGAAGACGAGAGAGATATGCAGTGATATACATATGGAAAATCCTGGAGGGACTAGCACCAAATTTTGGAATTGAGAGCTGTTCCAATCCCCGTACAGGACGTCACTGTGTGTGTGCCCAAAGGTCCCGTCTTCCACATCCAGGGTAAGGAGCAGATACTGTAATAGCCTGGGGTTCAGGGCCCTCAGCTGTTCAACAACTGCCAAGAAAACTAAGAGATCTACATGATGCGATCTAGACAAGCTGCTTTCCGGGATCCCAGATGAACCCACTGCAAGGTAGGAAGGTAACCTAAGGGCAGCAGCTACAAACTCTCTCTTAGATCAGTGGCCAGCCACGGCAAACTGGACTTAGAGAGGGTAGCAACAAGGGCGGTGCCCCAGCATGGCTTCAGCCGGATGGCTGAAACAAGTAAAAGAGTAAAAGAGTAAAAGAGTATGTGTATATGTATATATATATATATATATGTATGTATGTACATGTATATGTGTATGTGTATGTATTTGTATGTGTATGCATGCGCGTATATATGTATGTATATGTATACGTGTGGGTGTGTGTATGTGTATATATGTATGTATGTATGGATGTATGTATGTATGTATGTATGTATGCGTGTATATATGTATGTATATGTTATATATGTATATATATGTTATATATATATATATGTATATATATATATATATATATATATGTATGTATTTGTATGTAGGTGTATATGTATGTGTGTATATATATTTATTGGTGTATATGTATAAGACTAGCCTTCTAAGAGTGTAGACATGAATCTGTAGGTACGCGTACGTATGTGTATATACGTGAATGTATGTAGATGTACGTATGTATGAATATAACGCGTGATTGCGTGTATGCGTATGAGTGTACGAATGAGTGAGTGTGCGTGCGTGAATGAGTGCTTGTTTTCAAGTAGAAAGATAAATGGACTTGCTGTCATAGCCAAGATGCTTGTGACCAGCGGTCAAAGATAACAAAAGTAATAAATGAAGATAATAAAATTAAAATTAGGGAATGGGTCTGTATTTGTATGTAAAAATGTGTGTATGTGTAGGTATGTATAGGTACACATATGTATATATATATATATATATGTATATATATGTATATGTGTGTATGTGTATATATGTGTATATAGGGACTTGTGTGTTGTGTGTGCATGTGTGTATGTGGATATGTGTGTGTACGCGTGTATGTGTATGTGTGTGTATGTATATATTTTTATTTGTGTATATGTATGTGTGGTCGTGTGTGTATATATAAATGTGTGTGTGTATATGTGTATGCATATGTGTGTGTGTGTGTGTATATATATGTATGTGTATGTATGTGTGTATATATAGGTATATATATATATATATGTATATATATGTGTAGATATATGTATGTATGTGTATGTATATATATATATGTGTGTGTGTATGTATGTGTGTATGTATATGTGTGTGTGTGTGTGTGTATATTTATACATATGTGTATAGGTATAAGTGAGAATCTCCTTATTTACCTAAAACTCGATTCTTTTATATATTTTTTTATTCTTTTATTTATTCTTTTATCTAATTTACCACTGACTCCTTGACCACTCCCCCAAGTATGATATTTTGCGCTATGCCTACCCCCAAAAAGTCCCGAACCACCACCCCTTTAAACCTGCCTAAATGTATAAATGCCAATACAATTCTTGTTAACTAGCTTCCTGAAGATTCTCTTGAATGAAACAGTTCTAGTCCTGTAGAAGCTCCTTCTATATAATAATTATTTTTATTTTACTCTGCTAGTATTGAGTACTTTATTTACTGTGGTTAACCCCGAATCAACCCGGGACATACATACATATATATATATATATATATATAATATATATATATATATATATATATATATATATATATATATATATATATATATATATATATATATAATAAATGCGTGTGTATACAGATATAAATGCATACATACACACATACACTCACACGTGCGGGAACACACACATATACATGCAAAGAGAGAGAGGGAGAGAGAGAAAGGGTGCGACAGAGAAAGAGAGAGGAAGCTAGAGAGGAGAGAGAGAGAGAGAGAGAGTGATAGAGAGCGTGAAGGGAGATAGATAGTTTGATGTTGTCCTATATAGATAAATAAATTCAAGCGACTTACCGACGCGTTATGGCGCAACAGAAAACATCTATCTGAGAGCAAACCACGCATTTTATTTGTATACAAAAACAAAGAACACTGTTTATTTATATAGATGCTATCCTATTCACAAGAAGGACGTCGCCATCATTACCCCGAAGCGCAAATCACGGTTTATTTATTTACATAATGACTGCTTTTGACCATGTATAATACAGATTGTTACTTTCTGGGTTATACTTTCTATTTCTTTGCGCATTTTTTTTTTAAATCAGGCTCGCATTCAGTCAATACAGTTGATTTATAGTACTTTTTTACGGCCTATTTTATCGACCCGATCAACCACTTGGTGCTTTTAGACACGCGTGTAGTATGTGCTCTTGATATCTTCAGCGCTTTACTCAAACGTGCTTCGTTGAAAAGGAGAGCTGAAGAAGGTAGGGGAATCTGTGTGTTTCAGACACACACACACACACACACACACACACACACACACACATATATATATATATATAGACACACACACATATATATAGAGAGAGACACACACACACGTAAGCACACGCACCTACACACACAGACGCACACACAAACACACACATACATACACACGCACGCAACTTCCAACATACATATTTGTATACAGGCGCAGGAATGGCTGAGTGGTAAGAAGCTTGCTTCCCAACCACATGGTTCTGAGTTCAGTCCCACTGAGTGGCATCTGGGGCAAGTGTTTTCAAAGCCTTGTGAGTGGATTTGGTAGACGGAAACTGAAAGAAGCCCGTCGTATATATGTATGTACGTTTGTCATTTGTGTCTGTTCCTCCCCACCACACCATCGCTTGACAACCGATGTTGGTGTGTTTACGTCCCGTACTTAGCGGTTCGGTAAAATAGACCGATTGAATAAGTACTAGACTTAGAATACTCAGAAAAATACAGGAGTACGTCCTCATAAATGAAACATCCCCAGCACTAAATAGGAAATATACGTAGTAGATAATCATACCCCCATACCTACAGTTTATATTTATATACAGGTAGAATATCTAGTAGGCTGTTATGTAGATGTATGCATGTGCGTGTATGTGTATACGTATATGTATACACACATGTATGTAGGTGCATGGATATGAAAGTAAACAGATAGACATATTGACGGATAGGTACCTGGGTAATATGAACAGACAAGCACACACACATACACAAATGAAGACTGAAACACATGACCATATACACACATACACTTCACTTCACACAAGAACACATATGGTGACACACATCCATACATACAGACACAGTACATAGTCACAAAAACCCATACACACACAAACACACTCAGAGAGGCACACACAAGGAGACAGAGGTACACATACATATTCAAACACACATACACACATAAAAAAATACACAAACACATGAATATGTGGAATACATACAAACAAACGTACACATATATATATACATGCGTACACACACTTACATGCATACATACATACATACATGTGTATGCAAAACACACACTGACGCACTCGCATGCGCACAAACAAACAAAAGGGAACGCAGTGTAAATAACGGACAGAGTCAACAACTATTGTAAAGGTTGCAAGACGCAACGAACATTTTAGAAAAATAAATAAGTAAATGAGTGGAAATTTCACCGGTGCGTGTGTTAAATTATAAGGCAGTAAAAGAGAATGACTCTCCCCTGACACACCAGAACATGCTTCAAAGCACGAACTCACATTAAGAATCTTGCAAACCAAATACAAAAACGAAATACATATATATGAATATATGTATATCCCCACGCACAAACACTTATGTATGTATGTATGTATGTATGCATGTATGTATGTATGTATGTATGTATGTATGTATGTATGTATGTATGCATGCATGTATGTATGTATGTATGTATGTATGCACGTATGTATGTATGTATGTATGTATGTATGTATGTATGTATGTATGTATGTATGTGTATGCATGTGTATATACATACGCATAGATATATATGTATACCATCACCTATAGAGGCGTGAATGTGTGTGTGTGTGTTTCTGCAAGACCTGCGTTCTACTATAGTACATCATGGGATTCTTTTCATTTCTCCCGCTTCTCTTTGAATTTCTAGTTCGCCAATCAGTTTTTTTCTACCTGTTCCATCGCTTTTCTGCTTTTCAAAATGTCGACCAATTTATTTGTATCATGAAATGTTGCCGACTGAAATATTTAGGATAATAAACTACTACTACTATACTACTACTACTACTACTACTACTACTACTACTACTACTACTACTACTACTACTACTGATAATAATAATAAGTGAAATTTTACAAGTAATACAAATGGAAGTTAAAAGCAACATGGTATCATCATTATCTTTTCAATTGCTGAAGATATTTGCGGAACAGGAAGCTAAAGATTTAATTTGCCATAAAAAGCAATATATATGCGCGTGTGTGTGCGTGTGTGTGTGTGTCTGTGTGTGTGCGTGTCCGTGTGCGTGAGTGTGTGTATGTAAATGTATATATTTAAAGTATACATTATATATACATGTATGCATATATTATATAATATATATATTATATATATATAAAGTATGTATTCATGTATATATATTTGTAGTTATCTCTCTCTCCCCTAACTATATATATATATATATTATATATATATATATAGTATATAGATAGATTGATATAGATATATATGCATTATATTACATACATATATACATATACCCATACATTTCTCTCTCTCTTTCTCTCTCTCTCTCTCTCTCTCTCTATAGATCTATATATATAATATATATTATATATATAAGTATTCAGACTGGCGCGTGCACGCACACACATGTACGCTACACAGCAGTTACTCAATCATTATGCTTACTGGTAAGGGATATTTCTGAAGTCTGATGTGTTTTTCATTGCTTTTGATTATTATATAGCGACTTTTTTGTTAAAAGGAACTTGAATTTATGCACACACACACACTCACACACGCACACGCACACACACACACACACACACAGAGAAGCGTGCGCACCCTCTCACCCACAACCAAACACAGGCACGCATAAAACAACACGGCAATGGTTGACTGTAAACTATTAAGAAGCATGCTACAATTTCAACAATTCTGAATTCGATGAAAGGATTTTCCTCTATTGTCCCTCATGTGCACAAATACCTGTGTAGCTAAAGCCACTCCACAACTATAAGCTCATTATACGTTATCGTGGTCTTGTCCTATAACTTCTCGATGATCAAAGCATTGGAGACGAAACTGCAGAAATATCTGGACATGTCGGACTTATCAGAGATGTCGGACTGTAACTGCTCTCAATTTCCATCCCCCAACTTAATACCACTGATGGCTCTTTTTTGCAGTGTTCTGAGTTTGATGGAGTAGAATATGTGCTGCATAAAACGAAATGGTATAAAAAAGCTCCCGGACTTTTTATTATTATTTTTAGAGTTATTTTTTCTTATTAAATATAACTAGTCCGGGCCCCTTTTTTTTTATATCACTTCGAATACTCAAAGTGTGTTGTTCAGAATATGTATTGTACTATTTTAGATTCTGTTTACTTGAGTCTTGTTATCGTATTTGTGGTTGTGCTTATATTTTTGATCGTATCCTATATCAATTATTATTGATGCTCACTTATTCTCATACACCATAGTTCACATCTTTTCATTTGGATAGGATTGTATATTGAAAAGAAAAACAAAAACAAAACGACTTTGCTTTGTTCTGGGTGATGCTTTATTAGATCAAAAAATTCATTATATTTAACCGAGAGGATAAGTAAAATCTTCTCTTTGTGATTATGATATGTAAGTGGTGCGATCCGATATCTTTATTATTCTGTCGAACCATGTTCTAGATTAAAGTAATCATTTCATTATTACATAGATTTAGAACGAGTTGCTGCCATTCATTTTCATTTATTTTATGTATCTTAAGATTTCATCTGGAAGTATAAACATATTGATTATCTTGAATAACTGGTGAAGTTATTGGATATAGCCTGTCTTGGCAAAGATTGGGCATTCAAACATAAGCTGTTCAATTGTTCGTTTATGCTGAATTCTTCTTTGAAGTTGACATTAGCTTCTGTTATCTCTATTTGATACTGATCTTCGGTTGTTAAAATCAAACCTTCCATTTTTTTCTTTATCCAGAATTCTTAGCCTGTTGGTTTTCATATTGATTTATTCCCACCGCCTTTGTCCAGTTTTGCATGATATCGAGAAAGAGACCTTTCTTTCCATTTCTTCACTAATATGTTTTAGAGAACTGGATTAAATATATTCTTTTATTCTTTAAATATTTGAATGCTTTCTGTGAGTGGGCTGAAACCATTCCAATACTAAAACGTGCTGGGGTATCGCCTTTAAAGATTTCATTCACCAATATCGACCTCCTGTTTGTTAGATAGAGATTCATGCAATATGTAACTTAAGCTTTGATGTAAAGGGACGCAACTCGAAAGACAGCATTTTTTACAAATACAGATACTTGCACAGATCTGAACTCACATACTCATACGGATATATCGATGTTGATGCACATACATCTACATACAGACAACTGCATATATTTATACATGTATATACATATATACACGCACACACATAGACAAAATACACCCCCACACACACACATATATGTATATATATCGTAATACATATAATACATATGTATACATATATAACTATAAAATCATACTGAGTGGAGTATGTTTATGTTATTTCAGTTAGAGTGTAAACATATATGCATACGTATACTTTGTATGTATGTATGTATGTATGTATGTATGTATGTATGTATGTATGTATGTATGTATGTATGTAGGGGAATTTAAAGATTGTTTCTGAGTGAAAATACCTAGGAGGCTCCAACGGTCAGTTCGGGTATGTGAATAGTTTGGGAAAATAGCTGTACTATATAATTTAATATATTCTATATTGGAGCATCTTCTCGTTCACGTTTTGTTGAACGAACGTGTGCTACTAGATTAGAAACTATTTGCTACCAAAAACATTTGCTAGTGGGGTTCGGTATGCTGTGACCTATGAAGTGCTGGCATACGTTGTGGATGCAGTATCTGCAGAGATTTCTGGAGATTGAGCAGGTCCGGACTCCTTTTGACAAGCATGTTTTCCATCAACTTGTTTTTGTGGGGGACTACAGTATTTAATCAATTGGAGGCCAAGATTGAGCTCATGGCATCTAGAAGATTGTTAAGTACTAAAGGTTCTTTCTCTTCTAGTAATGCAATACGGTTGGTCGGACGTCTATTCTTGTAGAGAATTAATTGAGGGATACAGTGATATCATTCTCGGCTCTTGGCATCGACTAAAATCAACTTATACGTGTAGTTGGAAAGCTTCCAGCCCGAGCATTGCGGAGAAACTACAAACTGGCAACGTCTATCGGATATATCTGTCCAAGATGCGTCCAGAGTGACGAAAACGTTTGGCACGCGCATTTTCAGTGTCGGACGTCTGAAATGATGTCGAGCAGTAGTTGCCAAACATGAACCGGATCTAGTTATTAGATGCGTATAATGCGAGGATCGTTTCACTACTTTCCTTTGGCCAGGATAGACAAGAAGTTTTCTGTGTCTGGATGCTATGGTGAAAGAGGTTTTAAGGCGCACAAGAGAGAACTCACTGCAAATAAACATTTTCCTTAGTCGTCATTTAATCTCTGACATTTCAAGCTCCAATAAGAGCGAAAGAGGGACTGTGACAAAAGCGCTTCTCCCGTCCATCTATATTTACTGTAAAAGTTAGTGAGAGTGGTGAGTATCGCTAAAGTTAAAGGGCCTACATTTAACATTCAGCCATAGGTCGTAGAACATAGCCGAGAGGGGCCACTTGCATTTGTAATTGAAAGTGGTCGTGCAGCCCTTTTCCAAATTGGTCTTCGGTGTCTGTCCCTCTCCCAACTGGGTTCATTTCAGTTTACTTCTTTTCATGCTGTTATTTTTTTCTCATGCTTTTAAATCACACTCGACTTTATGCTTACTCCCTCACTCACTGTAATCAGTCTTTCTCTTTCTTATGCTTCAGCGGCCATCTTCCTCGGGGATCAATAAAGGAACTACTACTACTACTACTACTACTACTACTACTACTGCTACTACTACTACAGTTACTCCTGCTTCTACTACTACTACTACTACTACTACAGTTGCTCCTCCTCCTCCTCCTCCTCCTCCTCCTCCTACTACTACTACTACTACTACTACTACTACTACTACTACTACTACTACTACTACTACTACTACTACTACTACTACTACTGCAGCTGCTTGCTTCTGTTGCTGAGGTTGTTGTTTGCGGTACTGTTGATGCCATCGTCATCATCATCCTCCTCCTCGGCCTCTTTGTTTTTCGGCAAACGAAAACTAATAAACCTAGTCGGATAGGAAAAAAAAGTAATACACTGTAGGAAGCCGAATTATTTTCAGGATGCTTTGAGGAAATTATATATATGTGTGTGTGTATGTGTATGTGTGCGTGCACGCGTGTGTATGTATGCGTGTATGTCTGCACGTACGATAGTCTTTAGTTGGTTTCAGCCATGCTGAGACATATATGTAGAGGCACAACTACATGTCTGTATTTATCAATATGTGAGTGAAAGGAGATTGAAATATGTGTGCTTAGGTTCATGAAAATGTGTGTGTGTGTGCATGCATATGTGTATGCGTGTGTGCATGTGCGACGTGTGCATGTGCGGTGTGTGTGTGATAATAACAGCATTTATTAAAAAAATCTAGGCAACAGTTTATTTCTGTTTTTCTCGTTTTGCAGTCTAGAACATGAATAGCAAATATATATATATATATATATATATATATATATATATAATATATATTATATATATATATATATATATATATATATATAAACACAAACACAAGAATAGATCGACAATATAATGATAATAATAACTTACTGGGATAAATACGTAGATGAGCAGATAGATAAACAGAAATATAGAAAAGAATATAAACAGAGACACAGACAGACATAGACAGAAAGACAAACAAATGGGCAAGGAGATAAAAATATGGATATAAAAATTTAGAATTAATTAAATGGATATAGCAAAGACAATTTATACGCAGGAGTGGGAATGTCTGTCTGTTCGTCATAAAGTGGTTCCGGGTTCGACCGCTCTATATTGAAACTTTGTTGGGTTTACCAATATCTTTGGAATTTCCTGGAACTCTCCTTGACGGTCTCCTTGTCTAAGTGGGTGAATGCTGCAATAATCCTTGCCTTCAGTTCATTTTTGGTGTTACAAGGAGTTTTGTTGGTCTGTCGTTCAACCGTGCCCCACGCATAATCAAGCTGGTTTCAGTCTGGGGAGTTAGGTGGCCAGATGTTAGGGGTGATGTGGCCGCAGAGATTGCCATGACTGGGTTCTCCCGCTTGTGTGGCATGGTGCAGCGTCCTGTTGTCAGACATTAGGTCTTCCAGCAGACACCCTCTTGACCCAGGACAGTACTACCTCTTCCAGGCACTTTATGTAAACCTCCGTTTTGAGTCTGTGAATGGAGGTATAACGTCACCATCACTAGTGATCACTCCAAACTCCATGGTGTTGATTGGATGTTTGATTTTTATCACTCTCGGTAAATGTTTTAGGGACACGGCAAACCAACGGTTGTTCCGTGTGTTCACCGTCTGATCCGGCAGAAATTTTCTCGTCTGAGAACAACCAAAGCACGTTCGGTGGGAGAGGATGCTTGAGTTTGTTCAGAAGCTTCGTAGCATGATCTTTCCTCTTGTTCTTGATGGCTTGGGATAAAAATTGGCCTTTTCTCACGAGGAATACAGAATGTCTTCATGTACTACCTGACCGATAAGAAACTCAGACACTCCCATGGTTTGATGATGGATCTGATTGACTTGGATGGATCGTTGTCAATCATGGTCGGTCTGGATCTGACCAACAAATTCAGGAGTTCTTTTCTTATCAGAACGATCAGAGTGAGTTACCACAGCTTCTGTATCTTCGTAATTACCATTTGACTCATCCAACTCTTTCTAAATCTTCTGCACTGTCCTCAGATTCACACCCAAACACAGCATGTCGTTTCCAAATTTCTGACAGAATGAATTCCATCATGGTGCTGTTTTTCTCACAGACAATACTCAACTGACTTTGTTATACTGTGTAGTCGACAAATTCAAAAACAAACCATGCACATGCGTGAAATTAAAAATAGAAAATAGCGACAAATTACTCATCGCATCCCGTATGTGTATATATAATATATATATATATATAGCTCCACAGTACTCAGTTTCATAAACGCAGATGTGCGTCTATCGACTCTGGAATGCTGAAAGGCTAAATAAGCGTTGACTGGAGATCTCCACGTGATTAGAGCTCATTACGCAAAGCGATATAACGAAATGCCGTAAATATTTTTTATCGCTCTAACAATTCTGCCATCTGCCGCATTGATTTTTCTTGTCATCACCATTATAAGTCTGACACAGAATCCTTCCAATTGCACAAGCGCACAAATCTTTTGGCTTGGCGTAGGTTTGCTTCAATCCACTGTAGTACATAACTCGCTTTCTCTTTGTTTCTATCTCTCTGCCTCTCTGTTCCTCTCCCCCTCCTCTCTCTCACGCCCTCTCCATCCCCCGCTCTCTCTGTCCCTTCTCTCCCTCTATTTCTCTCCGTCCTTCCTCTCCCTCTTTGTCCCACTCTCTCTCTCTCTCTCTTTCCACATCAGTTGCGCTGTGGGAAGGATGTGGGGTTAACTCACAGAATCCTTTTCTTCCAGGACAGTCATTTCCTCTCTATCGCAGAGAAAGAATATGTTACCAAGGGTCTAGCAAAATGTATGGAACCTGATTGTGATGATGATAATGATGATGATACAAAGTCACTAAACCGATCATAGAAGCTTTTTCTTTACAGAAAGGCAAAAGGTATAATCGATCAATCCCAGATTTGAACAGTTTATAGAATGTAAATATTTTTACTCATCGTTCAACTGTTTTTCTTTTCTTTGCACAGCAGAGCATTTTGTACGACGCACTTCATTATTTCTTTAGTAATGTTTCTGCCACAACTTTTGTAGATTTGTATAAGTCTTTTTTTTATCGAGTCCAGAACGATGAGCCTCGACAGGATTTGAACTTACAATATAAAAAAGTTGGAATTAACACCGCAAACCTATTTTCCTGACGCTGTAAAGATTCTATCGAATCCCTCCTTCCTTCTGTTTGTGTGTCTTTGATTTCTTTCACACATCTATGCAACATTCGAGGTTTGTATAAATCTGTTTTATAGGTCCCACACGGATGAACAGGAAAGTCGACATTGGTGAGACTTAAACAGTGCTGCTCTGTATTTGACTCGGCCGCACACCAGCGCAGCAACCATTAAAGCAGAAAGAGTTAAGTAACTTGGACAAAGACAATTGAAGAGAAGTGATAACAAACTTATACTCGATACTTCAATTCGACCGGCTCTTCTGCTTTTTCTGTAAGATCATAGTAATTCACTTACACACAGTTTGTTTAGTTTTCGTCGTCTCTCTCTTTCAATATATTTAGCATTTTACCTTCTACTTTCGTTAACTCATTCTGTTGATAATGTGTTGATTCTTCATGCAGAATCCTATTAACGCTTAACATCGATCTTATCTGATATTCTATCAGAAAATTACCATATTAAGTATTTCTTAAGAAAAATTCTTTACAGGGTTTAAAAGAGGGAAGGAAAGAGAGAGAGAGAGAGAGAGAGAGAGAGAGAGAGAGAAAGAAGAAGAAAGAGAGGAAGGTCGTACGTTGAAAGGTTCATACCTTGTTTCCCCAAGTGATTAGTAGCGTAAACATATGGAAACGGCTATAACTGGATTATCAGCAAATGTAAGTTTAAGGTGAGAGATGTCAGTTATTAGATGGCGGAAGGGTATCAAGTGGCAGAAGTAACGTGATAAACTTTAATATGCACATATTTGATTTTCTCACTGTTGCGTTATTTATGACTTGATAAGGCGAAATTCAAGATTGCTCCTCTGATGTGTAATAATTGATTCTTTGTATTGTTGAGAGAGAATCTCTCTGACTTTGCTTCTCTCTTTATCTCTTTCATTCTCTCTCTCCTTCCATCCCTCCCACTATACATATATAATATGCGAACGCACAAATAACCACATGTAGGAAGTGTGGATATCAGGATGAACATAGATTTAACAGAAATTCTGCCAGTTCCTTTTCGAAGCAACTCGGCTGCTATTGGTACCATTTGTTAACCAGCTCTCGCCTGAGGTTACACGAATTCTCACGCAACAAGGTGTTATCTCCCGAGCATCGCAACAGGAAGTTCCTGTTAAAGTAGGTTGAAAGTAGCTGACAAGTTTTAAACTCTTGTTGAAATTCTTTAAGGCTTATCACTCAACTCGTGTGAAGATTACATTTCCAGCTGACTGCAGGGAAGAACCTAGTCACAAGTAGTCAAGTTTCAATGGACAGAAAAACAATACGTACCAATGTAAAAGTGGAACGGGAAACTCATTGAAAAGACATTTGTTGAAATCATAGTGACCGAAAGAGAAAATGGTCGAAAGTCATACTACCAGAAAAAAAAAAGACACACACACAAACACAAACACTTTGATATTTAATGTTGATTATATATTTCTAAAATGAGAGCAAATATAATTATAAGAAATATTTACAATATCCAAGAGTATAGTCAAGAGTACGGAGGTAATCCCGAATGTTTCTATTTGTATTGTCTAACACCAATTCCGTGGAACTGTCTTCGAGGAAATATCACCTTCAAAGCTCTTACGTAAAACGGGAACACTATGGAATAACTGACTGTATGATATAATGTCTAACATAGAACAAACATTTGAATGTGATCTGACGAAAGAACCAATGCCGTGTTTCGAAATCATTATTGATCCTCCACCGGGATGGGCATGCTGGACATATTCCACGCAAGCGGTTTGAATAGCTCTCAGCGATATTGTTCACGACACATTTTTTAAGGATATTTTAATAATAGTTAGCACCATTTGACAAAGTTTCATTCCATTAATGAAAAGCGTCCGGGACATGGTCTGGTAGAACAAATAAAAGCACATTCAACGCATCGCAAGAAAAATAAAAATGTCTTTATCACTATTCTACTGAATCACAAGATTTACTACCTTCATTCATATTTTGCAATTAAGATTGCATTATGCATTTATAAGGTAAAAATCTCTTCAGGGAAAAACTGACAAATATTCGTTCACATCCTAATGGATGCAGAGTTGCTTGCAGACTGAAAATAGCAGCATACTTAACACTAAGTTTGTGTTTGCCAGCATTTGTGTGTCTTTTGGATTCCTTTCTAAAAATCTTCTGTAATAGCGATGTCTCCTCCTTAGTGGTATCCTTTGGTGATTTCCTTTTCTTATCATTGTAGTAGTCCCCCACCCATCTTAGTCAGTGAATGAATTATGTAGTCCTTTCTATTAGGTCCTTCATGTATTCCTTTTTAGGTGGTATGGGAATGTTTTTTTATTGATGTGTCTGTGTCAATTCTCTCCATTTTACTGGTGGTAGCACTTATTTAAACTGCGTATATAACGAGTGTTTACGAAGTTTTGAATGGAAAGAGGTGCTCTCTCACAGGAATGTATTTCATCCAAGGGTACACCAGTTTGGCTCCATATCGATTAATATACTTTGGATTTCATTAATTTGTCTTAATATTAGTGTTAAGATTTTTGAAATTCCAGTTGTCGTTATAGATGTCTTCATCCATTAGGATGTGAACGAATATTTGTCAACTTTTCCCCTGAAGAGATTTTTACCTTATAAATGCATAAAGTAATCTTAATTGGAAAATATGTATAAAGGTAAGAAATTAAAACGTACGTAGGCGATATGAAATTGAATATTATACAAATAAATAGATATTTTCTGTGTTCAAACTCTCCATTTTTCTTATAGATGTATATATGTATGTATGCATGCATATATGTTTATGTATGTATGCATACACACACACGTATATATACATATGCATCTATTTATCTATATGTACAAATGCACAGAAATTCATGTATGTATCTGTCTATTCCCCCGCCATAAAACCACATTTGATTTTCGGTCTACACAGCTCACAGATGGCACGGTTTCACTTTTGCACACTTTGGCTCTACATTTCATTTTGTTAATCTTTACCTGTGTAGATTCTTCACGCCATCGTTTTCGGTTCGCTTTTTCTTCTTCTTTTAATTGTATTTTCATTATTATTTTAATTTTCAAAGCTTAATTCAGAAGTATTCTTTATATTTTGTAAAATGGCGTTTCGAATATATTAGTAAATTATTAAACCAATTTCTATAATTTAGTCAGATTTCACATTTGTCTGCAATATAATTTCAAACCCACCTCACAATGTTATTTCAGTCCTAATACTCACTGATTATGGTTTTGTCTATGAAATTGGAATCACACCCAGAATTCATCGGTGATAAAGTAGAATGAAAAGTAGTCTTTGAAGTCTAATTGATTACCACCAGAGGGCTTTATAGTCAGGTTTCGCTCCGCTGATAAGTCGATCCACGTATTTATGAGACTGCATTGCGAAAACGGACCATATTTAGTTTATTTATTCATTTAGCTATTTATTTGTTGATCTTTTCATTTATTTATTTATTTATTTATTTACGATCGTGTTTATGAAATTGCTGGTAATAATGAGAGTGATGACGATGGTAATCGCGATGGAAGTGTTTATGATGATGATGATGATGATAATGACGACGATGACATTGATGATGGCAACGATGACGATGATGAAAGTGATGGTAATGATGTTGAAAGACTGCGACAACATGATTGCTACCGCAGCTGGTGTTTACAGTACTGAATCTAAGGATGTGATGGAGGGTATGTGAACGGGGTGGTGCGGAATAGGAAGATAAGTGAGAAGATAAGAACAGAGGCTGTGAAGGTGGGGGATGTTGTAGGGGCAGAAAGAGAAGAAACGATAATAATAATAAAAAGTAAGAACATCAATAATAATAATAATAATAATAATAATAATAATAATAATAATAATGATAATAATAAAAAGTAAGAATATCAATAATAATAATAATAATAATAATGATAATAATAAAAAGTAAGAATATCAATAATAATAATAATAATAATGATAATAATAAAAAGTAAGAATATCATAATAATAATAATAATAATATAATAATAATAATAATAATAATAATAATAATAATGATGATGATGATGATGATGATGATGATGATGATAATTAGATGAAGAAGATGGAGGAGGAGGGGGGGGGAAAGCAAAAGAAGAAAGAAAGTGAAGAAGGAAAAAGAAAGGAACGAAAAGCTTATTGTGTATTGCTGCTGTTTTCTCAATCCGGTTTGAGTAGAGTGTCACAATATAGGTATCCGCCTGGTAATATAAGCAACATAGTGATAATAAATGATGTTAGGTTTTAGAAACTGTAGACTTATAGTTCTAACCGGCCCTTTTACATGTTATTTGCATTTCTTGATAGTATGTTACAATTGAATGAGTTTGAGCGTAGGGAGTGAGAAGAAGTGAAGTGTAACGTTTCAGGTAGGACCCATTTTTCAAAGAACTCCCTACACCCCCAGAGTTTATTGGCAGACGGCTGATGTCTTCTGGCAATAAACTCTAGAAAAGCAGCAGCTCTCCATGTATCCTTTTTTTAAAGATATGCACTGATATAAGGTACTTTACAATAATCTCTCTCTATATATAAACGGCAGTTTGTCTGTGCGTGTTTCTGTGTGTCTGTTTGCTTGTACCCTCACCCTGACCACGGCTTTCAACCGATTCTGATGAAACTTGACACACACATAGCCCAATGTCATAATTCAAAACTAACGCAGCGAAAATTTTGAAAAAGTTCCCCCAGTTCTGAAAAAAATCGATAAATTCGACATGGGGTCGACAATGAGAAACACAAACCACAAACTGTCTAGGGGACGCAACTCCACCTTTTTTAAATCTTAAAAAAAAATTTACCATCATTTTTTTTCCATTTTTTTGCTATTTTTTGGCTATAACTCTCTAAAAATGCTTTATAGTTATTTCCCTTACAAACCTGAGCAACGCCGGGCGATACTGCTAGTATACAATATAAGTGATTATCCTTTATCTAAATCTCCAAAATCCGAAAACATCCAAACTCCAAAAGACTTGTTAATGCTGACGTGACCCGTCACAAATGGAAAATTCTACAAAGTGCTGTGTCGATTCTTTGACCTGACGTAGTTTTAATATTTTGGGTTACATTTATCTTCAACTTTGTAAGTGATCACGTTTTTAGGGTTTTTTGTACATTAACATCCCAATTTTATCACCATGAATGAGACCAACATCAACAATTGTACTTTACCTTAAAAGTAAAATGCTGACTTCTTAAGGTTTCATTTTACCAGTAATCATGTTCAATGCTTTCTTTCAATACCTTACATAGAGCCTAAAACCTGGTTATTGTAAAAATTATAGTACAAATGATCAACGTGTACTGTAACCTTTTAAATAAAAATATAACATTGTAGGTGGAAATTGATACCTTAAGATATTTGTATAAAATTACATTCAGGGTCTATGTATAAGCTATATTATGAAATGTAAATCGACTTTAGACTTTGATTCTATATCCTGTCTCAATTTACAGACGCAAATCCGAAAAATCCGAATCCCTTTCGGATAAGGAATTCTCAACTGCATTAAGTATGGCTAAAATGACTTTACTTAACATACCAGTCCTATTTTCACAGCACTATCCCAGAAAAAGCTTGCTAAGTGAGCACAATAGGGGAAGCTTTGTTCACTGTCTATAGATTGATATATAAGAATGAATGAGGTAACACATACAAATTGTAGAATCATCAATCGAAACTTCACCTTTAATATTCTGTATAGAAGATAAGTAAACGTAGCGACGCCGCTTTCTTTAGATATTTAAATCTGTAGAGCGATTTGAGCTTAGCGGCTCAGGTTAATGATACAGTCCGTCGGAACGAAATATAACCATCAGACTAAATTGAATAACTTAAACTGTTTCGTATCTTCCCGGTTTTCAGCGGTGCGGATCAACTTTATCGTTCATTCTTTCAGCGTTATATTAATGAATGCTAGCATTAATAATTGATATAAATTCAATAAAATATTCATTCATTAGAGTGGTGATTCGCAGAATCGGCATAGATACCTTAAAATCGTTTCTTACATTGATTTGCATTCCAATTTAAATCCCAACCAGTGTGCTTTCATTTTATTCTTCCTTAGTCGATAATTGAGTACTAAACGCGACACTATGGATTATCCACATAAAGAAAATACATCCAACATGATCATATTTCAATGACAGACATCAGTGAAAAAATAAAAGTATATGTGACCTTTTGTTGAAGCATACATTTAAATTTAAAGTGTCTAGACTCTACACCAATATAGATGCACTCCTTAGAGAATCATTCAACGTGCGTTGTCAGATATTGAGCCAAAGAGTAAGTGCTTTCTGTTAATCAAATTTAATATTCTATCGGCAATCAATGCAGACAGTGTAATGTTGGAAACGCATTTTCAGAAATCAAATTCTACGAGTGCTGCCAGGAAAAGTAGTATTATAGTAAGTATACCCTTATACCTTTACACTATGAACTAGGTTCCTCTTTGTTTTTTAACTTCTTACACTGTACTAGAATTATTAAAAAAAAAATGAAATAATAACGTTATATATACATGCTTACATAATACATACATACATACATACATACATACATACATACATACATACATACATACATACATACAAGAATGAAGTCAGCAATTTGGCAGAAAGCTATAAGCCCATTACGTACAAACTGTGTACAAACTGCCCCAACCAATTCTTCCAGAAACATTGTAAGTGCAACGACAGAGTGAATGATGAACAGGCCGATGGGAAGAATGGTATGGCGAACAACAAAAAAGCAGCTGGAATTAAAGACAACATATTCAGCTGACATAGGAAAGGCATCAATACCCCATACCCAAGGTATGTGTACCAGCGGTCTTACTATCTGTAGTGTTCCAC
This sequence comes from Octopus sinensis, assembly GCF_006345805.1. NCBI lineage: Eukaryota > Metazoa > Mollusca > Cephalopoda > Octopoda > Octopodidae > Octopus > Octopus sinensis. Next base: position 162,895,803 of record NC_043000.1, on the reverse strand, counting down.
ACAAAGAATGCTATAAATACCCAGGCATTGATGTAAACATATCAGATGAAAGAGCTGTGAATAATGATACAATGACCCGAGAATATTATATCAGACTTAAAAAAATATGGCAGTCGGAACTCCCCACTTACAACAAGATAATGTTCCACAATGCATTTGAGGCAGCAGTGCTAATTCCAGCATCTGGGACACTTGATTGGTCTGTATAGGAAATCTACTCCATAGTCAACCTGTTACAGCATGCTGCTGGTGCAGAAGGAGTTAACAAAAAGGTACTTGAGAATACTCATGAATTCTAGTCATGAACAGCCAACAAGAGAGAAGAAACCCTACTCCGCATGGAATTACATGGTCATTTCCACCGTGAAACCAACGAATTAAAAGACCAGGGAGCATCATTGAGGTGGCTCCAGAAGGTTGGGTTAATATAGGGCGTTACGATTATCATAAAATCAACAAAAAAATGTGTGTAATAGGTGTAAAACAACTTCCTATGAACGAATATGAAAAAAAAATTCGCGCACGCGAAAGGGGGGTGGGGGAGAGGCCTCGGAAAATTCACATCGGGAAGTTCCGAAAGCGTCTGAGGAGCTGACCCGGGCACCAAAACAAATAAAAAATTGTGTAATATGTGTAAAACAACTTGCTCTAAACGAATATGACAAAAAAAATGCGCTCTCGCGAAAGAGGGGTGGGGGAGAGGCCTCGGAAAATTTATATCGGGAATTTCCGAAAGCGTCTGAACCGGGCACAAAAACAAAAACAAAAACAGCGTAATAGGTGTAAAACAACTTGCTCTAAACGACTATCATGAAAAAAATGCGCGCTCGCGAAAGGGGGGTGGGGGAGAGGCTTCGGAAATTTCACATCTTCAGTCCACGGCCTTTAAACTAAGAAAAAATAGTGTAATTGGTGTAAAACTACTTGTTCTAAACGAGTATCAAGAACACACACTCACACATGAATCATAAAATCATATTTCGCAAAAAAAAAAAATAAAGAGAAGAAATTCTGGAAAAAGTGAAGAAATGTTGGATCTCATTCCTTGGTTAAAGCTATTTTAAACATTAAATTTATGCTTTTCTTTGAAATAGTTCAGATATATGCAATTCTTCTCACTTATTAAGATGCATTTATCAGAAAAAAAGAGACAGAAAAAATTATTATTTTGTGTCAATCCTTCCCTAATTATCCTTTATTATTTAGTTTTGGCGTGTATTTTTTTCCCAAATTTATTTTTTCACCTTTACAACACTGTTTAGTAAAGCAATTAATTATCTTTATAATTTGCATATTTGACTTATTAATCAAAATTCTCTAGATGTAATATATACTAAGTAATGCATCCTTCATTTATGTGTTCCGTTCTGTATTATGCATGCGTGACTGTTTGCATGTAAGTGTGTTTAACTGTGCACATGAATGTGAATATTAAAGAACATATTTATTTACTATGATTGTTATTTTCAGAACAAATAAATCTTTTGGCTGTTATGTTATTGATGTTATTATTATTGCTAGTTATAGGGTGGTGACTTGGCTGAATATTTTGAGTCTTGTAGTATGTAGTTGTGTTAGTCAATATTCTGAGTTCAAATCCAACTCATTTCTTTATTATCATTATCGATGGACCACTCAAAGAGGTATGTATACATTATCATTTTCGTAACATAATTTCTGTAGTATTTCAAGATGTTTCTGACACGTATTTTGATTCACATGGCGGAGATCCAACATTTCTTCACTTTTTCCAGAATTTCTTCTCTTTATATTTTTTTTTGCGAAATATGATTTTATGATTCATGTGTGAGTGTGTGTTCTTGATACTCGTTTAGAACAAGTAGTTTTACACCAATTACACTATTTTTTCTTAGTTAAAGGCCGTGGACTGAAGATGTGAAATTTCCGAAGCCTCTCCCCCACCCCCCTTTCGCGAGCGCGCATTTTTTCATGATAGTCGTTTAGAGCAAGTTGTTTTACACCTATTACGCTGTTTTGTTTTTGTTTTTGTGCCCGGTTCAGACGCTTTCGGAAATTCCCGATATAAATTTTCCGAGGCCTCTCCCCCACCCTCTCTTTCGCGAGAGCGCATTTTTTTTGTCATATTCGTTTAGAGCAAGTTGTTTTACACATATTACCACAATTTTTATTTGTTTTGGTGCCCGGGTCAGCTCCTCAGACGCTTTCGGAACTTCCCGATGTGAATTTTCCGAGGCCTCTCCCCCACCCCCCTTTCGCGTGCGCGAATTTTTTTTTTCATATTCGTTCATAGGAAGTTGTTTTACACCTATTACACACATTTTTTTGTTGATTTTATGATAATCGTAACGCCCTATATTAACCGAAGGTTGACCTAGAAAAGAATGCTGAAAGCCTAATCATCGCGGCTCAGGATCAGGCATTGAATAACAACTCAGTAAAAAAGAATATATACCACACAGGTGCATCGGACATCTGCAGAATTTGTGGGAAGAGGGTCGAAAGTGTGACTCACATTGTTAGTGCTCGTGAAAGTCTTGCGCAGAAAGAGTAAAAGCGTAACACTACAAAGTAGCCCATAACCTCCACTGGGTACTATGCCGTAAGTATGAATATGAAGTTGCGAGTGTCGGAAATGGCAATGGACGAAAAATGGAAGGCAAAAATTCTCAGGGACTTTGATTTCTAGACAGACAAAGTGTTAGAGCACCGAACGCCGAGTATAGTAACTTTTAGGAGGTACAAACAAGAGTGCCTAATAATCGACGTAACAGTGCTAGGAGATCGACATATCATCATGAACGAAAGAGAAAAAGTTGATAAATATGGAAACCTGATAATTGAGATCCCTAAGGTGTGGAAGTTACGAGAGTCAAACATAAAGGTTATCCCTATTCTCATCAGAGCATTGGATTCAATACCACCCAATCTGAAAAGACATCTGAAAACCTTAGAGATACCTTACAATCTAGATGTATTGCAAAAGTCGGCACTGTTTGGAACTGCACGCATATTGTGTAAAGTCCTGTCTGTCTGAGGTTTTGTTGTGACTTGATAGACAGTAGAAATTCCCGGTAGACACAACATCTTCAATCAACAACCTCAAGATATTTTATACTGTGCGACGTCTCTAATAATAATAACAATAATAATAATAATAATAATAATAATAATAATAATAATACAGAATCTGTGGAAATGGAAACGAAAGTATAACCCATCCATTAAGTGAATGCAGTGGGCTAGCATAAAAGTGCAAGCTTGACTGTGTCGATAAAAGCGTGCATTGGATTGCTATCCGAGTATGTTGACTCAAAAAGTTATAAAATTACTATAAACATAAGATTGGTGCTGTAATATTGAAAATTAATTAGAGTTTTACGGGATTTTTACTAAAAGACTGACCATTCTATTGAAGTAAAGAGGCAAATATAATTGTAAAGGATAAAAAATAACAAAAGCAGTGTATGAGTTATCACAGACTTAGGAAAATCATATCTAATAGAGTGGATACCAAATTGAGAAAATTGAGAAACATCAGGATCTACGGTGAGATGAAGAAATTGTAGAAGACAAAGTTAACACCAGTTCTTTTGACACAACACTCAAGCTATTACCAAAGAGACTGAAAGGTTCTGGGATTGAGACACGCATTGCCGATCTGCAGAAAAGTGCAATCATGTATTCTGCAAGATACCCGTTGGAAGATGTCTGAGATTTGGAGAAATTTGTCGCCAAACCCGAAGAGAACATCCCTGTTAACTAACATAACATATAATAGGGTTATAATTATAAATGGTTAAAGGAATAACCTGTTATATTGAAGAGGGTAGTGATAAGTTGGCCCGGCATCCGCAGTAGTATGCCGTGGGTGTGATCCCGAAAACGATCGGCAAGGCGATGGCCTTTTCCCCAATATATAATGCGTCGCTAAACTTGTAGATGATTCAGTGTAAGAGGTTGGAAGACGTTTTGGTAATGTAATATTGTGACTAAGTCCTGGTGATGGTTTTGAATGTAGCAGGGGGTGTTGCACCGTCGGCGAGCTCACATAAGGTGCCGGTTGTGTGTGACTTGATGTTATGGAGTTACTAGTAGGAGATTGCCATGACAACTGTCTTTTTTGAAGACGAGGAATTGTGGTGCTAGAAAGATCAAAGCGGTTGTAAGTTCAGAAAGTGAAGATGAGATAAGGAAGGACTGGCAATTGTGTGTATGTGTGTGTGCTTGCATGTAGGAGAGAGAGAGAGTGAAAGAGGGAGAGAGAGGAAGAGAGACAGAGGAAGAGAGAGGGAGAGAGAGAGAGAGGGAGAGAGAGAGAGAGAGAGGGAGAGAGTGGAATTTGGTTTGGAAATATGCGTAAACAGGAGTGTAGGAGAGCGGTGAGGGGTCGCTAGCCTGGCTCCAATACAGTACAAGGCCCTAAACTGTTCAAATGTATCCTCGTTTTAAGATGTAATGTCACATGCTCTCGCATTAGATCGAAATTTAAATCAAAGCTGTAGAAGAAGCGAAGCCGAATGAATTCAGAGAATGGTACAACAAATTTAATGTTTAAGGTGAGAGAAAGAGTAGTGCAGGTAGGACTGGGAGTTAGTAAGCTTGTAATAGACGGAGGTGGACGAGTGGAGATTGCTGATTGTGACGAAAATATCGAGAAAATAAATGGATATGGCTGGATACAATCATTATCTTGCTATTGTTTTCAGGAGCACATTCGAATCCTATTACTACACATGCCAGACCACCCACTATCACCACCCACTCGAACGCAATGGACCATTCCAGTATCCACTTATCAGTGTGAAGCATCTCCACACCGGTTCTGTAAACTCAAGGAAACGGGGGCAACGCTTGGTATTCGAACTCGGCACCATGGTATTGGCAAGTTTAAAGTAAACACTTTTTCTTCTCCCACACGCCTATCGTTTCTTTCATTCTTCCACACTCTCACCTGCTTCCTCTCTCTCTTTCTCACTCTCTCTCTATCTCTCTCTCTCACTCCTGCTACTTCCTTTCTACGTATGAAGCTCACGTTCTCTGGCTCCCCATCGGTTGCTCCTGTATTCAAATATGTAGAGGATATTTTATTTACCTTCTGTTAACTTTTCCTTGAAGAACATTGTTCGAAACGTTGGATACTCCATTCTTCACATAAATACAAGCATGTATACACACACAAGCTCGCCCCACCACCCTATATATATATGTCAATGTGTGCCTTTGTGAATGTGCCTCCACTTCATGAACACAAGACTTTTGAAGCTGACATACCTGTTTACTCAAAGCTTTTCTTCAAGACATAGCGTTTTGCTACATAATATCTTTTCCTTTTTAATTTCAGAAGCAAATTAATTTCAGCTTTCACATTCTATCTATTTCTTTATCTTTGATTGTATATAAACTAAACAACATATCTTCCCGTTATATCAATTTTTAGGTACAGAATATATATTTAGAATCTCTTTAGATTTTACTGCCGCCGGCGAACACATTAGCCCAATCGGGATTAGCCAGATTTAATATAAAAATGCATTTGCATTAAATTAATAAAAAAATTATATTATTACTTAAAACTTTAAATTCTATATCACTTACTATAATATGAACATAAGTCTGAAATTTATTGGCATAAATATGCGTAAATGTTGTTAACTAATGTAATTTTCAAAGTCTTCATTTTTTTATTAATGTAAAACCAATTTGGTAAGTGAGATGTTAACATCTCTCGTTTGCAATATCTATTTGATATTCACGCAAAACTCCATACAAAAATGCGAGTTATAAAATTCACGACCGCTGAATGAAATCCTAGAAACAGATTAATGCAATTTTATGGAACTAGTATTTCAATAGAGCGAATGATGAATAATTACTAACTTTATTGTTCCGGTTCGTTGATTGCATATATACGTAGATACATAATTACATGTATACTTAATTACATCCACACATCTTTCATCTCTCTCTCTCTCTCTCTCTCTCTCTCTCTCTCTCTCTCTCTTTCTTTCACACTCCCTTTCTCTCGTTTTCTCTCGTTCGGTATATATATATATATTATATATATATATATATATATATCTGGAGAGGCGGTGGGAAGTGATCATTTTGTAAATATATATATATATATATATATATATATATATATATATATACATATACATATATATATCACCGTGATCACCATGACCGCCAGGGCTATCAGATGTTGCTACACATCGCTGGTCACAATGCACTTCGCATTGTTTTAGCCTTACCCCGCTGGCTAAGCGAGCAGGCCAATAGAAGAAAGAGTGAGAGAAAGAGTGGTGAAAGAGTACAGCAGGGATCACCACCCCCTGCCGGAGCCTCGTGGAGCTTTAAGGTGTTTTCGCTCAATAAACACACACAACGCCCGGTCTGGAAATCGAAACCGCGATCCTACGACTGCGAGTCCGCTGCCCTAACCACTGGGCCATTGCGCCTCCACTCACACACACACTCACACACACACACATATATATATATATATGTATATATATATAGATACATATACACACACACGCACGCACATGTATCTTTATATATATATATAAAACTGAGAATGTGTGTCTGTCTGTCTGACTGTCTGTGTGTTTCCCTAAAACTTGAGAACTACACAACCAATTTCATTCAAATTTTACACATGCCTTACTTAGGGTCCATGTAGTTTCATGGGCAAAAAATGTTCAACTTCTTGCCTAGAGCGAGCCCATAGCAATATCATATCTTCTCCACTATTTCAGTATTACGTGTTAAAAGTGAAACAAAAACGTTTCTCTATTTTATGTCAGATACTTTCACTTTAACAATAAAAATAATAATAACAATTGAATTATATGTAGTAAGTAGTAATTAAAATCAAGCTAAAGTATAATATAATCGTGGTTTCACATGAATGGGAATAAATTAAAAATTAGCGTGCAGAAATGGAATAGTCCAGATGGATAATAAAAAAATTAATTAAAGAAAAGACTATTGTCTATAAAGTATACAATGTAGAGAAAAAAGAAGATTTGAACAGATGGAGGAAAGCACCTTCAAAAAGTGTCTTGGTGCGACTATGAAAGGTATCTAATCAGAGGCGGTAAATTCGCCACAATAGAAGCAAGGTTCGAGTCAACGGAACGTGCAAGGGAGTACTCGACTCGAACTTGCAAAGGGGAAATATTTTACTTTTACCTTTATATCTGGGACGTAGGACGCCCCGGAAAAAAACTAAAAGGCCCCCCCCCCAGAAGTTGAGGTAGGCATGCTTCTATCAAGAGGGAGGAAAGGATACAATTGATCGAAATTACAAGAGACGGGATAACAATTCCAGTCTGTTATATATTTTGAGTATTGTTATCACTAGCGATATCAAGATATAACTTTGTATTTTGTATTTTATGTGTAGATGTATATAATTAGAAGTACATGTAATATGTACACATATATATACACATATAAACATGCACTAGCACTATGACCCGGCAACGACGGGTCATAGTGCTAGTATATATATATAAATACTCATATACCTTGCATCATTTACTTGTTTCAGTTATTAGAATGCGACCATGCTGGAGCACCATCTGGAAGAATTTATAGTCGAATGAATCGACTCCAACACATTATCTAAAACCAGGTACTTATTCTATCGGTCTCTTTCGCTGAGCTGCTAAGTCACGGGTATTTAAACACACCACCACTTTTTGTCAAGCGTGGTGGGGAACAAACACAGATTGAAAACCACATGCATATATATATATATTATATATATATATATATATATATATATGTATGTATGTATGTATGTATGCGTAGATATATATATATATATATATATATAAACCAGCTTAGAGAAGAAGAAGAAACGAAACAAAGCCAAACGAATCGAATCGACTCGAAGGCGCTCAGTCATACAATAGTGTAATAAATAAAATATATGCATACATACAAACATATATGTACGTACCTACATCTACATGTATATATACATGCATATATAAATATATATACGTGTGCACAGGATACCACAAATAGACGTAGCACTCAACGAGAAACGAAAACGTAAAAATAGCATGGAACGGACCATTTTTTAACAACGAAAGAACAGAGTACAGCTGTCCCTAGTTCAACTCCAGCGTGTTTCGAAGGTGAGGACAGAACACGTCTCGTCGAACTAGTCCTTCCTGCGAAAGAATTAAATAAAATTCCTTTGCAGAGGGGTAAAAACAAGGAAAAAAAATGTGACAAAAACAGGACGTAAAAACAATACAATTAAAAACAAATACAAAATAAAATACAATTACAAAAAATACAGTACAAGAAGGAATAGAAACAGGACAGGAAAACAAATAAAGAGGGCCTATAAGCCTAGACGAGGAAAAAAAAATTTTTTCACGAGCGCAGGAAGAAACATGTTTACTTGAACAAGGCCGCCGGCGAAGGGAAGTTCGTAGACCCGGCTGTGAGAGAGATGAGGAGGAGTGAGAGAGAGAAAGAGATAGAGAGGAAGGAAGCAAAAGAGGGTGAAAGAAAGAGAGAAGAAGGAGTTATAGGGTTTCGCGTCATAATTATATATAAAAACCAGCTTAGAGAAGAAGAAGAAACTAAACGAAACCAAACGAATCGAATCGAATCGACGCGAAGGCGCTCAGTCGTACAATAGTGTAATAAATAAAATATATGCATACATACAAACATATATGTACGTACCTACATATATGTTTGTATGTATGCATATGTTTGTATGTATGCACTATTATATATATATATATATATATATATATATATATAGATCAATAAATGGTGAGGTTGTGTTGACCGCACGTGGAGAAATGATAAGCAATGAAAAATTGTATAAATGCAGAATGCTCGATTGAAAGAAAATTCTAATGAATTGAGAAAATGAAAAAATATAGAAATATATATTTATTCAAACCGGTTTTCGTCATAGTCTGACTTATCAAGAATAGTTAGGTGAAAAGGTTTTTTTAAAAATGAGAAAGGGGAAAAAAAGTTGCATTGTTTTTTGCAAAAGAATAATAGTAGTAAATATGTATAAAAATTAAAAAATAAGTACTCCGATACATTGTGAGTTCGTTGTCTATCTTGAGTTTAATGATTATTCATGAAAAAATTACCTTGAGGTATTAGGATCCAATGGGATTAAGGCCATGTGTTGTTTGGTTTAATTTAGGATGTTGGCAAAACAGGAAGTAGTAGTAATTGTGGTTCTTCAGTTCCTGTGTTGTGAATAAGGGGAGACAACTCTTTTGAGTTCTTAAATAAAAGCTGCTGATAAACCCCAAATTATAAAATTGTCATTTTAGCTTCATTTGCATTATCTTTTTTATATAATTGTTTGTTAATTTAACTTTCAGATTTTAACACTTTATTTATATTATTTTCTAATTATATAAATTTGCATAGACAATTGCATTTCAGATAGTAAAAATGATATTTAAAGAGTATAAGTTTTTGCTTGAAGTGATGAATCTATGGTATCCTTATATATTTGTGTGAGTCTATCCATGAAGAATGAGGTAGAAAAGGGAAGTTTGATCAACGAGGAGTTTGTATGTTAAGTTGTGTTTGGAATTTTTCAATAAAGAGATTCTCCTTGTTAATTCTCTCCTGTGTGGTGATGCCGTCTTTACATTGGTAGAAGGGGAATATATAGAATTTGGGGTTTAAGTCTTTAGCGCATGAGTCTTAAGAGGGACTGAACCTGTAACCATGTGGTTGGGAAGCAAAAGTTTCAACCACAGAGTTATTGTTGCACCAAATGCGCGCACGCGTGTGTTTACATTTGTTGTTAAATAGAATATTGTGTTCCACCATGTCTCAAAAGTCTCTCTCTCTCTCTCTCTCTCTCTCTCTCTCTCTCTATATATATATATATATATATATATATACGTTTAAATATTTGTTGTGCAAGATTTTTTATGTGAAGTCGTGTGTTGAAACAGATATTGTTATATTTCGGAATGGTCATATTGCCAGTTTAGCTAAACTGGCAATATGACCATTCTGAAATATAACAATATATATATATATATAATATATATATATATATATATATATATACATATATACATTCATATATACATACATACATACATACATACATACATACATATATGTACTAGCAATACATTTCGACGTTGCCTAGATATTATGACCTGCAACACATTGTATTATTTGTTCCTTTCTGATGAGCAGAATCAGCACACGAGGAACGTGAAGTAAACACCTCTTCTTTATATACATTTTTTCGGTCATTTTTTGATGAACAACGCTTTAGTTTCCTTCTACCTAATTCAGTCACAAATCTAGGGTTATAGTGGAAAACACTTGCAGAGGGACTGAACCTGTAACCATGTGGTTGGGAAGCAAAAGTCTCAACCACAGAGTTATTGTTGCACCAAATGCGCGCACGCGTGTGTTTACATTTGTTGTTAAATAGAATATTGTGTTCCACCATGTCTCAAAAGTTAGCAGTTCATCAAGCAGAGATCTATAAAATAAATGCCAGATTGAAATACGTATTGATGTCCGTAAGATCAATTAAATTTATGAAGGTGATACCCCATGATGGCGACAGTCGTAAGACTAAACCCAGTAAAGTAATGTTTAAAGACTTATTGGGTTCAAGTTTAAGGTAATTGATTTCTACCAACAAGATGATGAGTTCAAAACTTCTTATGGGGCTTCCATTCTATACGATAACAGTATAAGTACTGTTTGAAGGCTAAAACAATGCGAAGCGCATTGTGACCAGCGATGTGTAGCAACATCTGATAGCCTGGTCTGTCACGGTGATCACCGTGATATATATATATATGCATGTATGTATGTATATATATATATATATATATATATTTATATATGTGTTTGTGTGTGTGTGTGTACTCATATATATATGTATATATATATATATATATATATATATATATACATACACACACGTGCGCGCGCACACGCACATATTTTAGAAACTTGCTTGTCTGATGATTGCATTTTATAGAAGTATGAAACGTTTTGTCAACTGTGTATTACTAATAAACGTAGTAAGTACTCTCAGGTATTCTAATTTTATTCCTGTAATTATCTACAACTTATCAAACACATATTTATGTATACACACACACAGACACACACACACACATACGACGGGATTCTTTCAGTTTCCGCCTACCAAATCCACTCACAACGCTTTGGTCGGCCCGAGGCTATAATAGAAGACACTTGTCGAAGGTGCCACGCAGTGGGACAGAACCTGGAACCATGTGGTTCGTAAGGAAGCTACTTACCACACAGCCACTAAAGCTATAAATATATATATATGTATATGTATATATATATATATATATATGTATGTATGTATGTACATGAAGTAAATTAGAAGCGGTACACGAGTGGAAGATGAAAGAAGCTAAATATGGGCTGAGCAGAATAAAAACCAAGTCTGCCCGTAGTTGTCACAGCGCCTACCAACAAAGATATTTCGTAAGTATGAAAACAAACTTTCCGAAAAATTCAGTCGTAATTGCCTGAATGATGTTTTCTTTTCTTTGAGTGTCATTGACTCTTCGCACGATGCTTGCTTCTGGCTTTTTTTACTTATTCATTTGTCTAATTTTTTTGTTTCACTCTCCAAATGACAAACATCAAACCAATGAGAAGTATTATGTGTACCACATTTGACATCATTAGCAAAATGCTTACGTTCTCATGCACTCACACACAGACGCACAAACACACACACACACACACACACACATACAAACACACATACACGTACATTCAAACATACACACACACACTCTCTTACACAAACACACACTTCTTTATATATAAAAAAGCACACATAGATACGTTTAATATATATCCGTATCTAAACTAATTTATTTATATTTATATTCTTTCATTCTTATATTTGTTTCAGTCATTTGACTGCGGCCATGGTGGAGTTCCTGTCTGCTTTGCCGAACCGCTAAGTTACGGGGGACGTAAACACACCAGCATCGGTTGTTATGCGTTTGTGGCGGCTGTTATGGTGGGGGTAAAAACAGACGCACAAATACACAAATACACACACAGATTATATGTGTGTGTATATATGTTAGTTAGTTAGTTAATTTGGCTCAAAAGCAAATAGCATGGCCATGTAGGGGGACATGGAGTTAAGTACAGGGTGGTGTTCATGTAAAGAGTTCAGGCCACTTGAGGTCCAGGGAGGCTTTGAACAAAGCGGTCGTCGGCATCTTCACCATCTCGTCTGGCAGCTTGTTCCACGGATCCGCAACCCGGACGGAGAAAGCTCCTCTCCTTCGATTGAGATGAAATCGTCGCAGGTAGAGCTTTTCGGAATGACCCCGCAGCCGACGCTCCGGAGCAGGAGTGAAGAACAGCTCTTTCGAGAGGTTACACTTTCCGCTTATGATGTTGTGGGCGAGAATGAGATCACCACGGCGGCGGCGTTTTTCCAGAGAATAAAGGCCGAGCGTCCTCAGCCTTTCTTCGTAGGACAAATTTTTGAGACCATGAACCATGAGGGTAGCCAGCCTCTGGACTCTTTCGAGATGCTGTATGTCTTTGAGGAGATAAGGAGAAGAGGCTTGAATCCCATACTCCAATATGGGTCTCACCAGCGTGACATAGAGTGGTAGGAATATGGCTGCTGTGAGCATTCCGAATGACCGTCGAATCAAGAACAGAATTCCGCGTGCTTTGTTGGCAGCATGGACGCACTGGGCCGAAGGCGAAAAGGAGGAATCCACCAAGATACCCAGGTCCTTTACCTGATCGGTCCTCTCCAGCAGCAGACGACCCGGCTCGAAATCAAGTTGAGTTGCAGGAGTAGAGCCGACAGGCAGATGACAGCACTTTGACACGTTCAGACACAGGGTCCCAATCGTTAGACCACTTCCAAATTTGGTGGAGGCATCGGCGAAGATCCTCTATATTACCGCGAGGAGCGACCAGTTTGATATCGTCGGCAAATAGAAGGGTGTGTTGCGTGAGGTCGTTGGGCAAGTCATTTATGAAGACTAAGAACAACAAGGGCCCAAGCACTGAACCTTGAGGCACGCCACTGCTCGCACTGGAGACGTCGGACCGCGAACCATTAACTTGGACTTGGAAGGAGCGATCTGAGAGGAAAGCACCAACCCATCGTATAATATCCGGATGGAAACTATATGCTTGAAGCTTGACAAGTAATAGGCGGTGGTTTACCGAGTCAAAAGCTTTGGCAAAGTCCAATAAAACGATGTCAACAGCGTCACTATCATCGAGGATGCGCGTCACCAATTCTTCCATTACTAGTAAGTTAGTCAAGCATGATCTCTTCGGCACGAAGCCGTGTTGGGAATCAGAGATAGAGGCTGTGTTTAGGAGGTGGAGCATCATACTTTTCTTAAGGATGGTTTCGAACATCTTGCTGATTATTGATGTAAGGGAAACCGGTCGGTAGTTAAGCGGGTCTTCGCGGCTCCCTTTCTTGAAAATTGGGCAGATTATCGCTGTTTTCCAGTCTGCAGGTATAACACCCGTCGCCAATGACATATTGAATAGTCGTGTTAAGGGCTCGCAGATGACCGGAGCCAACGCTTTGATAACCCGTGGGTGTATGCCGTCAGGGCCGTGACCCTTGTTGACATCGAGGCCTTGAATAACACGTTTGACTTCGTCCCGCATGATGACCAATCGAAGCATTGGAGGTACCGATCTATCAAATGGAGGGGGTTCACGACCATCATCTTGTTTGAAAATAGTTGAAAAAGCCTCGGC